>NC_046357.1:75873710-75921448 GCF_000738735.6 Corvus cornix cornix
AAACTACTACACTCGTACTCCAGAACAAGAAGGAAACAAGGAAGAACTGTGATGCAGAAGCAGTTACAATTGCTTTTTGGTATTTCTCCCAAGGTAATACACAACCACACATCATAAAATTAACATCAGCTTGAGCTAAATAAGTCCCATCTAACACACTATTTCTATAGACTAAATGTCCTGTCCTATCACAGAAGCAAAAGGCCATACACAGATTATTCCCCATCACAGACTATATTAAAATCAGGCTTTAGCTTTTTTTCAGTTTCTCTTGAAAATGACAGAAGTATTGCTTAGGTAGTGGCAGAATTTGAATACTTGTTGCTTGTAAAAATCTCCCAAATATGTGACATGCCAGACAGATGATTCAGATTACTTGAAATGCATCTAATTTATGTGATGAAGAACCTGCTTGGCATCTGACAATAAAATTATCTGGCACTGTTACCATTGTTAAATATTCACAGTTCTGTCCTTCACCACTTTTCCCCTTTCCTGCATGCTACTCCTTCCTTCAGTTGTGACATGAAATGCATGAAGCTTTATTTCTATTTTTAAACTTTTACTACTTGGTTAGATTACGCGGATATCCAACCTACACATCACAGTTTGTAAGATACTTTCCTAAAAAATAAACCAAACAAACCCAACAGAACAAAATGTAACCAATAAAAACAGGATATTAAAATAGACTGACAACTGCCATAGTCTGAGAATCACAGCATTACTAGTTCATCACTCTCTTCTCCTTAATTCTCCCTAGGAACAGATTATCCTAACATAGCTTTAATTTCTCTCATTTACCATAGGATGTATCATATCTTCATTGAATCCACCAAGTGTATCTGTTACAGGTTTATATGATCATGTTATGGAATTCATCTTGGCCTTCCAGCATTGCTATAATTTTCTAGTTGTACACATATTAATTTAATCCTTATTTCTAATGCTCTCCTTCTGTCTGTTCCTTCCATAGAATTATATGATGTTGTTCGGTTACAGTTTGCTAAGGCATGAGGGATATTGGAACCATTTGGATATGGTAAGTATAGAAATGTACTTTAATAATAATCTCCACATGCATTTACTGCAACGTATCTCTAGACAGAAATAATGAAATCAGCTTTTTATCCAGATGTCTGTTACTACTGTTGGGTTTTTCTGTGTTGGTCTAGTATCTGACTTTTCCTGCTTTTATTAAGTAAATAAGCTCTGACAGACTGTTCTCACACGTGACATGCTATCAGTGGCCCAAGCTGAGCACAGCAATTTGCTGAAATGTTGTAAGAAGTCTAATGGATTTATGTTGAGGACTGGCAGGCCTGAAGAGAAGGAATTTTTCCACTGTTTGGGTATGAGTCATCATTGCACATCTCTGCAAAAAAATAATTTACTGCTCCAATCTTAGTAAATTTTCAAATTTCAATCAACTAAACTGGTAACAAGAACAGGAAATTAAGTTTTATGTTTCAAAGTTTTAAAAGCATTTGGACATTGAACTGAATTGAATAGTACAGCATGTTTATTTCAATTACTTTTCTTATTTGGCTGAAAGCTGTTAGGGAGAGTACTATACTACTACTTAAATTTTCTGCAACAAATAGAGATTACTAGTAATCAGACTTCTACCCATTATAATGGTAGCATCCAGACCAAAGAATACTTCATAAACAGAACTTCACCTTCAGAAGGCATCACATGGCAATTGGAAACTCTGTTGGTCCCAACAGCATCAAACGCAGAAGGGGAAAGCACATTGCAAAGTTGAGAAGCTCTGCAGAAGAGCAAACGTTCAAGTTTTAACTCCATGCTCAGCACAGATATTTGTTTTGGTTTACAGAGTTATAGAACACTAACCTAATAATTTATGATTTTGTTATTTTAACACAGTAGCAGCATTAGAGCCAAATGTTCAAAAAGCCTGATTTTTAGTATGAACAAGCAAGTAATGCCAAAAGAACAATTAACCATCCTTCAGAAACAACCTGGTTAACAATCCCACCTGGATCAGCATTAGAGTATAGTATTAAACTTGAATTTAACTAGTTTTCTCACACTTCATTCAAAGTCTTGTTATTACTATCATAAAAAAAAGAGGTATTCTGAGGCCATTAACATTGTGGCCTTCAATACACAATCACCATCAATCAGTACTAGTGATTATATAGAAGAGTTCAAGATTTTGATCAGATATTTTCTTAAGGGCTGAAATAATCTTTTCACAACTGGATTATTTCAAGCTCTATCTCAAGGAGGTATGAGCCATCTCTCTCCCAGGCTGAGAAGACACAGTGATATTTTGAACAGCAAACACATATATTGATAAAGTAGGAAAGTAAAGGAAGCTTGTTTATAGCATGCAATTGATAGAAGCAGGATGAGCCCGTGTAAATATTCTTTTCTATTCTCTGGGAAGTTCAGAAGCAACTTCTTTACTGTTTTTAATAATTTTTTTCCCCATTTTGAAAATAACAGACAAATAGTATTTTGCAGGGTGCTGCCCTTTGCAAAGATAATAAATATCTGAGTGGTTCCTTGTAATGAGCAATACAACTCTTTTAATGACAACTACAGTGCAAAATTTTTATCACCATCTGCTGACCCACTCCAGGAGCTCCATGTCTCTCTTGTCCTGAGGAGTCCAGAACTGGACACAGCACTCCTGGGGTGACCTCTCTAGGGCTGAGTACAGGGGCAGAATCACCTTCCATGACCTGCTGGCAACGCCCTTCCTAATGCCCCCCAGGATACCACTGGCCTCCTTGGCCACCAGGACACTCTGCTGGCTCATGGACAGCTTGTTGTCCACCAGGACCTGCAGAGCTGCCCCCCAGCAGGTCAGCCCCAGCCTGTGCTGGTGCCTGGGCTTGTTCCTCCCCAGGTGCAGGACCTGGCATTTGCCCTTGCTGAATTTCAGATGGTTCTTCTCCGCCCATCTCTCCATCCTGTCAAGGTCCTTCTGAAGGGCTGCAGAGCACGCCTGGGTGTGTTGGCCATTCCTCCCAGCTTTGTGTTCTCAGTGAATTTGCTGAGGAGGCATCTGCCCCTTCACTCATGTCATGGATGAACAACTTGAACAGTTCTGGGCCCAGTACTGAACCTTGGGCGACACTGCCAGTCACAGAACTACACCACCCGCCAATAGAGGCAGGACACCTTCGTTCCCTTTAGCTGCCTTGCAAAGCAGCGCTGCTCACGCTTTTAACTCCTCACTACAGCACCTCCGCAGCTGATGACGGCAGCGCCAACACCGCTGCGACCGCGGCTGTCACGGCAGCCGGGGACAACAGGGACAGTCCGCTAAGCGTCCCACAGACACCAGGGAGGCAGCGGGGAACACGACAGATTATGAACAGGAGATTTTCCTTTCCTTTTCTTATACAGCGCTTTTAAGTCAACCAGCCCAAACACCGGGGGCAGAGGTGCCCACCAGCACCCTCAGGAACCTTGGGGTGGGGTTGCGGGCGGCAGCGCGGCCCCCGGGCAGGAGCAGCGGTGCTGTGGGAAGGACGGCGCGGCCCCGGCCCCCCCGCCACCTGCGGGCCCCGGCCGGCGGCACCGACGGTTTCAAACTGCCCGAGCGGAAGAGGAACCCGCTCTGCAATAGGCTCAGGGCGCCTTTGCAAAGCGCCCTCCGATTGGGCGGTTTGGCGGCGAAGCAGCCAATCGAATTGCCAGCCCGGGGCGCGGGGCGCCGCCAGCCCCACCCGGCAGCGGCTCCTGCCGCGCGCTGATTGGCGGCGGCGCTGCCGGGGCTGGCGGGGGGCCCGGCCGGCGCGCGGGCGGGGCGGGGCGGGGCCGTTCCGTGGTGCCGGCGGGGCGCGGGGCATCAGCAGGAGGTGGCAGGTTCGGGTCCCCCGCCCGGCCTTCCCGTCCGCGCCCCGTGCTCGCCGCCAGAGCGCTACGTGATGGCCCTGGCGGTGCCGGGGAGGGACCGTGCCAGCCTAAAAGGTTTGGCTTGGCAAGGTGGGGGAGGCTGCGTCTGTCCGTGTTGGAGAGCAGCTGCTGACGGGCATTCCTGTGGAGAATGAAGATTAAAAAAAAAAAAAAAAAAGGAAACGAAGAGAGAATTCCTTGGTGGCACTCCTTCATTCTTAAACGCTTCCATTTATGCTAATAATGAAGCTATAAACGGTCCCCGAGCAATTTATGCAGTAATGTTGCAGAAGGAGCTCTTTTGTTGTTTCCAACATTTCTCACCAGGGCAGGCTTTCCATAAAACCTTGCATAAGCAGACAGGCGGGATGGATTCGGGGGCTAAATCCGGCCAGCCCCGTGGCAGGACGGTGTGTCTCACACCCCGCCCGAGGCAAATGCCTCTCCATGCTGCCATCTCAGGGCTGTAATTAGGTTTTAAAGATTCTAACATCAAGCATCAAGGAGTAGAGAGTCCTTCCGTTTTCCAGCCTTCTTTTAGCCTGATGCCATCGTAACTGACCTTTCTGTAATGCAAGCGGTGACACAGGAAATGATGCAATATTATTTTAAAATTATTTACAGCATCGAGCTCTGGCTACAGCATGCCATTGGGCATGCTAGTGCCACAAGCCTTCTGGCCAGGCTCCGTAGTATGAGATTGTACCTTATGTTGCATCAACATTTTGTCTGATAACACGAGAAAGATAGTTTGGGCATAAAATATGGAGACAGGTGCAAAAGTGTAACTCATAATTTGCCCTTTTTAAATGTTCACAACAATACATGTATCTTGCTCTAGAATCTTTTGCCTCTAAAATGGTTGAGCAAGTAAGGAAACCATCACAAAATTTCACCTCTCTTAGAGGTATTTAAGTCCCCCTAAAGTGAGGCTTTTCCCATAGTAGAAGCCTACTTCTACATTTGTTGAAGTTCTCAGTTAGACAAAGTGGCAATGGAGAGCTGTTTTTAACTGCAGCATCTGATAAAGTCTGC
The DNA here is from genome assembly GCF_000738735.6 of Corvus cornix cornix. Classification (NCBI taxonomy): domain Eukaryota; kingdom Metazoa; phylum Chordata; class Aves; order Passeriformes; family Corvidae; genus Corvus; species Corvus cornix. Next base: position 75,878,622 of record NC_046357.1, read on the forward strand.
ATGATTTGATGAGCAAAAATTCCAGCCTGAGGAGTCACTCACTGTGCAGTCATTGTTTCATTAAGGCCTACAATGACATTGGTTGATGTTAGTTTCCAGAAAAGCATAACGGAAGGGCTACATTTGCTGATGGATTTTATTAAGCATGAAGGAGTGTTTTGTTTCAGAAATACATAATTTTTTAACCAATTTGGTTGCAAATATCTGTGATAGGATCTTCAGTTCCAGTTAAGGCTAAATTTGGGGTTAAAAGGAACTGCATTTTGTAGGTCTGCAGGAGCACTGGCCTCAGAGCTTGTCCCATTTCTTTTCTTGAGTGCTGGACTGAACCTGACATTTAGCTGTGTCTCGGTTTTGAAAGACAGGTGTCTGCTAAGGAAGGCAGAGGCCCCCCTTGAAGTGGCAGATATAACCCCTTTTCCCTCCAAGTTATTATATTTTGAAATCAAGGGCCTTTAGGCAAAGATGTGGGAAATAGGAATAACAGTTCTTTACTCTATATATATATGTATATAACCAGTCAAACAAAACAACAACAACTATGGCAGTAACAGCAATCACAAACCCAGTCCCAGCCTTCTCGGCTGTCAGGCCCTTTCCCCTCGGGTGCAGTTCCGCTCGCAGCCGGCAGGGGCGCTGGCGGCTCCCGGTGAGCAGGGCAGGTGCGATGGTTGGGATCCCGGGAAGGGATGGGACAAAGGCTTCACAAACCCCTGGGCAGTTGATCCCGGGCTCTCAGGAACAGCAGGCTGGAACGGCAGGGACGAACGCAAATCCCGGTGGCAGACGAGATGTATCCAGATGGAGAACCCCACGGAGGCCCAGGCAGGCAGGGCGAGCAGGGCTACAGCGTAGCGAAAGCTCGAAGCAGCAGCGGGCAGGGCAGCCACAGCCCGGTCTCCAGCAGGGCAGGGAAAGCGGCTTTTGGGGTCCCGGCGTTGTTTCCAGCAGGAAAAAGAACGGCCAAAAAGAAAGAAGCAGCAGCTCCTTTCTCTGCAGCTTCTCTCTCCAGACGCTCAGAGCGAACTGACCCCACACCCAGGTGTAGACAAAGGAGTAGCCAGGCCCGCCCCACTCCCCTTTTTGTCTTTCTTAAGTACAGCTATTTGTCCCCTAGCAACATGCATATGGGAGAAAATTCCTTTAACAGGAAAAAACTAAGACTAAACTAAAACCCCAACAAGCTGTAGTCACATATTGGTGACCAATGTCCACACCAAAGCAAGGCATAGTTTATTTTCCCTTGCCATAACTGGCTTTGCCAAAAGGTCACACCTGAGGGAGGATTTTGCAATAAACCAGAAAACTAAAGTATTTCTGGACAAAGGGGAGTAGCGTTGTTCCTGTACCCTAACAGTAATGAAATTCTAGGATTTAGAGTTGAGAATTCATCCCTTAACTCTAAAATAAGCTTAATGAGAAATAATACTGTTTGTGACTGGACTGAGTTGGCCTCCATAGCAAAGGGCAGGAGGCACAGTGGCATTTGTAGCCATGAAGCACGACAAGATGTCTGGTCACAGGATCTCCTCTACACGTATCTGGTGTTTTAAGAGGCTGCACTGGGCTAAGAGTGAGAGGGAATATCTTGCAAAGACCAACTCTAGGTCACTGAATCTAGTGAATCCTTCTGAGCCTTCTAACTGCTAAAGCAGCCTCCAAATCTACCCTTTTTTTGGTGTCTGTTTCAAATAAGTTCACAAGAAAGCGGAACTACTGCAATGTTTGTCTGGCACATGCTAGTGAGAAAGAGCACATGTTTCTGTCTCAGACTCAATAATTTAAGTTTATTTATCAAAATGGAGAGATGACACATGCTTCTATGATGTTTTTCATGTTAATTTGTATTGCACACTGCTGCTGTAAAAAATATGAAACTTTCTTCATAAAATAGTTCTTAAATACATGACTACCATTGTCACATAAAACATACCCTTTAAATATGTGTTTAACTTTCAGTCTTACATCTTTGGGAAAATGCAGACATTTGAAAATTGAAGGAGTTTGCAATGGGTACTCAAACCAGTCTTTGTGATGCAAACATCCACTGCTACTTTGTAATTGGATAAAAAGCAAAGGAGATCAAATGGTATCAAGCTGATTACTAGTATGAAGGGATAATTGTAGGTAGCTAGAGAACAATGAAATGACAATAATTTGTCAAACCCTATTCCCACACTGGGGATTTTCTGGTGTATCTGATGAAACCTTCTGTTGAAAATTTCTGATTTTGAATTGTATTTAAAAAATACCTTCCATCTTTCATGTTGGATTCTATTGTACACTAGAATATACAATTATTTTCACAGAAGGAAGGAGATTTTTCTATGCTTTTATGTCCACATATGTCCATCTACTGCCCTAGCCAAGCAAATGCTGCAGCAGTGATTGAAGTCATCTGTGCAAACTAAGAATTCGTTTTGAAGCAGGTACTGTTCTGAGCTTTTGAAGGAAACAGGTAGAAGGGAGGCAGGAGGTTGAAGTGATTTAATGGCATTAACACATCTAATGTCAAAAATTCACCTTTTCTTTTCTTGAAACAGTTTTTGTGGAATTCAAAGTTAAAAATAAACATCATCAAGTTTATATGAAACAATGATGAGTTTTTAGTGTTTTCTGTAGTTCTATAGGTTGCTGAAACACATTTCCAGTGTTTTCTATTTTCCCCCTGTATTTATCATGATTATGTGATGGAAAACCAGGTATTTTGTTACAACTTAAGTGTGGATACTGTAGTGATTATTGTTTGACTATACCAGATTAACTATTCAAGTGCTTGCTGTGTGAACACCAGACCTATCTCGTCTCATGTGTAGTGCTAGAGGCAGTTCTGGCTTCTAGGTAGATCTGTGCCTTGGACTGTGTGATCTCACCATCTCTCTTCTGCTCCATGTCTCCAGGTGTCTCAAAGGGAACTGTTGAGTGTCTGGAGGCAGAGAGTCAGGCAGAAGGCACTAAACCACATCTTTTGAGGCTCTACATTCAAAGGACTGTCACATGATGGCTACTGCCTTGTGCAGTAGGGCTGTTGTAATTGTGTGGTCCAGGACCATTCCTTTCCCACCACATGAACTGAAATATTAAATATATGATTGACAGATCACTGCTTTCAAGCCTCACAATGAATTTTTTGTTCCAACTGCATTAAGAAATGCTTTTCAAAATACCAGTATTTCATACACAATTGAAATCCTTATTTTATGCAAAAAATAACTTGTAACCATACCCAATACAGGTAATGCGGCAGTGCAGTTCCCAGTATTTTGGAAATTACTAGCATTTTCTTCTTGTGATGATGTTGATCGTAGAAAGAAACTTTCCTTGCGAATATTGAACAGCTCAGTGTTAAAGGACTTTATCTTCTATCTAATATCCCCCTCTTCTTTTGTGAAAATATCTTCTGACTATGCTGCCTCTTATATGATGGTTAGTGTATATGTCAAGTATATATTCTTTTTCAGAAAAAGATCCAAGGGAATTGTAATTAGTATTGAGAGATTGAAAATAGTCTGGAGTCTAATATTTTCTGTTATCTGAAAATATATTCTCCTTTCTTTTTACAGGTGTATCAGCTTATATCTTGACAGACACAAGACAATATTGAAGAGCCTATAAATATGAAAGGCCCAGTGAGCATGTTCATATATGTTTAAAAGTTTCCCCCAGGGCATTTGAGTGTTTTTCACTCAAGTAAGCATTTTGACATCAGTCAGTCATCAGTCTTTTCCCCATCAGTGACAACCTATCAAGACAGAATTTATGAAGAGATTTTTCATGAATTGCAAAGATGATTTTTCTACTATAATTTCTTATTGACGTGTTAGGTAAAGATTTTCAGTTACATGGAAAAAAATGCTTATCTTACAGTACATTAGGTAACTATACATTCACCTGTTATTCAAGCTTCTATCTTTTTTCCAGTGTGATACCAAAACAGATCTCTTGACAGTTTTGCCAAAAACCACTGGAAATATTTTTGTGGTTTTCTCCTTTTAAACTGTAAAGAACAGGTGAAATCTCTTCTCATAAGATATTAAAAGATCAACATCCCTAGAGATCTTTCAGTGACAGGGTGCACATGTACAGCATATTTGTGATGATGTATTCACCTGTAGGGGCAATAGAACACCGCTGTGCTCCAGAGTATTGAATGACTGTAAAAGGCAAAGCATCAGCTTCTTCCAAGACTAACATTAGGACTTCCCACTGAAATATGCAATTGAAGATTGTATCTGAAGAATAAATGCTGGGCTTGTAATTGTTCCTTGCAGCAGCATACAGGGTTTTACAGAAAGGTAAAACTGTATTTCTTGCAGGAGTTGGCAGCAAATAAACTGTTCTTGTTGAAAATAAGTAAAAGGTTTTATAGGAGAAAGTTTCACGAAGGATGTCTGGACTTCAGGCGGCTCTCTGGAAAGCTGTTTCTTGCATAGGCGAAGTTACAGCATTTCAGGGAGTGAGTATCCAGAGCCAGCCCTACAGCTGCCAGCTCCAGCTGTAGGCATCCCTTTCTGTTCAAGTTACAAAGCATTCTATACTTTTCTTTGCTGAGTATCTTAACACATAACAACCAATAAGCACCATACAATACCTTTCCATTTGCCATATAGCCTATCATAACCAAATCACCACCATATTACAGTCATTATTATCCAATCACAAGAGTAAGTAAGTTACAATTTAAACTTAAAATGGAAAATTCTCAGACCTCTCTTTTTCTTCCTACATCAACATTTCTTGTTTGCCTGCCATATCTCTCTTTTTGGTAAAGACACGTTTTCTATTTACTTATGCTCTCCTTGAGACTTATTTACTTGGTGAAAAACATGTCTTTGTTTGTAATCACATACCTTTGTCATGCTCCTAAAAATCTCCTTCCAACTCATCTCCAACCTTTGCCTTCTCAGTTACTCAGCGATCACTGTTTCAGCAAAACATCTTTTATTCTATACCAAAACTTGTTTTCATTTCTACCTCATCCCCAGCTTCTACGTTCACAGACCTTTCTGCCAAGCCTACATACCTTAGCAAACTTTCATCCTCCCCAACAATCAATGATGACTGCTAACTGGTGGGATGGCGTATTGGGGAAAGAATGGTGGAAGAAGCTAGGTTTCTTCCTCTTATGTGCTACAGCTAATATTTCTCCCTTGCTTGATCCCCTGCTTTATTCGGCTAATCACCAGCGTAGTTCAAGGCATGCAAGTTGTGACAATGCCTACGGACCCAAAGTTGGCTACGTCTGGAACAGCGCAAAAAATTATGGTATTAAAAAGACAAAGTGATATAAAAGACCCTCTCGAAGAAGCCAAATTGATCTGTGAAAAGAACGAACGGACATTAGAAGCCAAGAAGAAAAGAATTATTGCTCAAGACAAATGATTTATAAAATAGAAAAAGAGGGGATTGTTATAAACATATATTGTAATACTGGCTTCTTGCAAGTATTAAGGTGAATATTATATAATGTTAGAAATGATTTTGCTGTGTGGATGTAGTTTTCTTTCTTTTTAGCAAGAATGTTAGCAAGTGTGAGCAAGTAAGATAACCTCCAAGCGAACAGAGGATGAGGCCCGAAAAGCTGCTAATCAACACTTTGTCCAGGGAACAAAAGGGCCCAAAGGCTAATCCTCCCGGAGAACGGGGGCCCAGGGGGGCCCAGAGCTGCTATCACCGCTCTGCCCGGGGGGCAAAGAGGCCAAAGCTGCAATCAACCCTGACTGTCTGAAGAAATTAAGAGGCCCACTCAACTATCAACTCTCACCTAACGAGCCCAGGCCCAAGAATCAAAAGAAATAAAACCGCAAGGGAGAAGAATACACATGCTCTAAAAAGGCGGAACCAAGGAGTGGCCATGCAGAACACTTCCTAGAAAAGTTTGAATATGCATAGAGAACAGACAGTAAAAATGGTATAAAAAGAACTCACCTCGGGCATCAGGTGTGCTCTTGGCAGAGCACCAAGGCACCCGGCCGTTACCTCTTTGCTTTATTTTATTGTCTCTTATTGTCTTTATATTAAACTCTTTAAATTCTCACAGGACAGTGAACCTCGTTTTTCACAAGACACAGTGCGGACAATAAAAAGAAAAAAAAAAGAAAAAGATGGTATATCTGGATGTTGCTAGTTGTCCAAAAGACACATTTTTTAAAGTTTAATTGGAACTTTCTTCCTTTCTTTTCCTTTTTGACCGTTGCTCCTGAAACTTGAAGGCACGTGACAGATTAACTTCAGCAGTAACAGGAGATCCGTGGGTAACAAATGACTGAATTCCATTTCCACACACAACATCTCAGCATCTCTGCTTACCCATCCCTGTATAAGGTATATGGCAAAAACAAATTATATGTCTTCTTCTTTCTTGGCTTTTTTTTTCTTTTCTTATGAAGGTTGCTGCTATTAGAGAAGAGTCAAGTGGCACAGAAGCTCTGTGGAAATCCGGATTTAGCTCCAAGGGAATCAAAGTCTCCCACGGGGCGAGGGTGCGGCGGAGCCCTTTGTGATGCCAGAGTTTCGCAGAGGCGACGTCCCCGCTGAGGTCACCAGGGGGCTGCCCCGCTGCGCTATAAAAAGCGGGCGCGCCCGCCCGCGCCCGCCCGCGCCAGCATGGCCCCGCTACCGCCGGCGCTCCCGCCGAGCCGCAGCCGCAGCCGCAGCCGGCGCCGCCGCCGCTCCCGCCGCCGGGCGTGCGCAGGAGCCGCCGGGCCTCCCGCCGCTCCGGGTACCGCCGGCGCCGCCGCGCAGCCGCAGACGCCGCCGCCCGGCGCTGAGCCCGAGCGCGGGGCTCGGCCTCGTACGGCCGGGGAGCGCCCAGAGCGCGGCCGTGGCGCGGGGCTGGCGATGCCAATAAAGGCCAGCAATGCTCACCGCAGTCTGCGTGTCCCTGGCGTTGTCGTGGGTGCCCGTGGCTGTCCCGTGGCTATCCCTGGGTGTTCGTGCGTGTCCCCAAGTGGGAAGTTGCCCTGACGTACCTGTCAGTGTCAGATCTGTCTTGCGGAAGTGGTGGGGTCCTGAATCCCCAAGTGAAGGGAACACAGAATGAGGTCTGCAGAGAGCTCTCAGGTCATCAAATACAAACGTTAACCCAAAACTACCGATCCTACCACTAAGCCGTGTCCCCAAGTACTATTTTTTCTCTTTTTTTACTCTTTTTTTTTTTTTTTAAAGTCCCTCCAGGAATGGTGATACCACCATAGCCCTGGGCAGCCTGTTCCAATGTTTGACAACACTTTTCGTAACAGCCGAATAAAATCCTTCCAGGTGCAACTCTAGGCACTTTTCTGTCGTACTGCTGCTTTTTCCCTGGCAGAAGAGCCTGAATGAAGCCAGGGTGACCAGCGGGAATCACAGTCTCGTTCAGCCCCGTCATCTCACCGTGCCATGCCATGGCCCTTCTTTAGTGACACCCGGACCTTCACGCTCATTTCCTCCCTTTTCCCCCAAGATACAGCCCAGGAACCCCTCCTGTCGAGTCCCCCCCGAGGTGCCTCTGTGGCCGCTCCTGGGCTGGGCTGGGCAGCAGCAGTCTGTGTGTCCCTGTGTGTCCCTGCATGTCCCTGCGTGTCCCTGCGTGTCCCTGCGTGGCTGTCCGTGGGTGTCCGTGTGCCACAGCCCCAGTGCCCCCCCCGGGAGGGCTCCGCTCCGCAAGGCATCGCTCGGAAATGGGGCTCATGTCCCAGGAGAGCCTTGACACCCAGACTCCCCCAAAGCTCTCTCTGGCCTGGCAGCATAGGCACCCAGTGTGACACATCGGCACCACTTGTGCAGACCTGTACATCCCGTGCTGCTCCTTTTCCAAGCCTTCTGGAGACAAAAAATGGGCTGGGGGTTGGGGTGAGGCCAATGTCACGAAGTGGGAGCTTGCCCTGAAGTCTCTTTCAGTGTCAAATGTCTCTTGTGGAGGTGGTGGGGCCCTGAATCCCCAAGTGAAGGGAACACAGAATGAGGTCTGCAGAGAGCTCTCAGGTCATCAAATACAAATGTTATCCCAGTTATATAAATCCCACCACTAAGTCATGTCCCAAATGCCTCTTCTACCCCTTTTCTAAATCCCTCCAGGAATGGTGACACCACCACAGCCCTGGGCAGTCTGTTCCAATGTTTGACAACACTTACTATAAAGAAACCACTGATATTAGCCAACTTAAACCTTCCCAGGTGCAACTCAGCACTTTCCTCTCATCCTTTTTCTTGTTCCCCGAGAGAAGAGCCTGGCGCAAGCTGGCTACAGTCTCCTGTCAGGGGGTGGGGTTGTGGAAAGTGAGAAGATCCCCCCTGAGCCTCCCTTTCTCCAGGCTGAGCCCCTTTCCAACTCCCTCAGCCTCTCATGGGACCTGGCTCTAGGGCCTTTTCCAACTTCATCACCTTTCTGTGCTCCAGCACTTCCATGTGTTGCAGTGAGGGGCCCAAAACTGAGCCCAGGATTTTAGGTGCAGTGCCCAGCACAGCAGGGGGATGGTCACTGCCCTGGCCCTGCTGCCACAGCATCCCTGATCCAAGCCAGGTGCCACTGGCCTTCCTGGGCACCATTTGAAGTCTGGCTGTTGTGGAGCCTTAGGACACACTTTCTACAACAGACTCTGAAATAAAAAGCTCAACCAAATGTCAGTAAACATTATCACTGTGGTACATTGTACTAATGCTTGCCACCACCACTACTTCCTGTTCACTCATATTCCATTGACTTTTTCAAAATAGCAGTTACCACTTTAATATGAAGCATTCCTCTCTCTCTGGAGACAGGGAGGCCCATGCCTTTCTCAAAGGCTCCTGAATGATGTTGAGCCTCTAGAGAAGTGGAAGCAGCAATTAATATTTGGTCACTCAGGGCTCCAGAGATCTAAACATGATTTGGACAGATACCAAAATCAGCTGGAAAATAAACTTTCCAACACAATTTGATGTGTTAGAAAGCAGGCATTCTTCGCCAGTGCCAGACACACAGAAGGATATCTCCTTTAATCTGATGTGTGTGGTGAAACTTTGCAACAGGGTGTTTATTTCATTAAAATCATACATAATTATTACAACTTGCCAAAAAACCCACCGTAGTCCTCCTCATTTGTTTCTTCCCTGGTTCCAGCTACATTTATCATCCTGTGTGCACACCTTTACATTCTTTTGTCTCTTTTGACAGTCAGTCTTTAAGCTCTATCCAGCACCTTCAGGGGAACTGAAAAGTTCTCTTCTGTGTGTTGTCAGGACAAACTACTGCTGTTCAGCATGAGAGTTTGGGCACTTCATTTCTGTGTCAGGTACTGAAATCTCAAGTATAATCAGCAGGAGCAGAAGGACTGCATAACAATGAAGAGTCTCCCTGAAGTCCCTTTTGCCAGAGGAGATGCCCAGGGGGTTTCTAACCCTGAGCAAGAGCAGGGAGCCCAGGGCAAGGCAGGTGGGCTCAGGGCTTTCTGTACTGCCAGTGCCCAGAGAGACTCTGGGGACATGCTGAGTGTCCCCAGCCCCCTGCTCCCTCCCACCCCAACCTGCTGAGCCCCCTTTCCTCCCCCCAGGCCGTGGCTCTGACACTCGTGTCCTTCCTGGCTCTGCTGGACATCCAGCCCAGGCTGCAATACCATGACCAGACTGATGTGGACATGGCCAAAGAGGGTCCATTCAGGCCATTCCAGGATGGAATCAAGCTCAGCCGATACAGTTTTGGATTATAGCATATGCTAAATCAGGAGGAGGAAAAGCCAGCTTGTACTTCATATTCTCTTCAAACACACTTACCTTGTCATGACATCCTGTGTGAGGCTGGCATGGATTCCCTTGGAACTAAATTGGTAATTACATTGGGCTTCTGTGCTACTTAGATGTTCTCTAATGGCAGCAGCCTTTCAAAAAACAAAGAAAGAAAAAGAAAAAAAGGAAGGGAAAAAAAAGAACACAAATAATTTGTTTTTCTCACCTGTCTTATATAGGGTGGGTTAAACAGAGATGCTGAGATGTTGCTTGTGGAAATGAAATTCAGTCCTTTGTTATACAGGGATCTCCTATTACTGCTGAAGTTCATGTGTCAGGTGCCTTCCAGTTTCAGAAGCCAACATGTGTGACCACTCAGGAAACAGGAAAATAAAAGAGTATTGTCTGGAGATCCAGTGCTGAAGCTGGGAAGGAAGGTGGAACAGCACATCCCAAGTGGAACTGGTTCTCAGGAACACCCACCAGTGCCAGGTGCTCTGACACTGAGGGACCAGAACAGTCATGCAGAACTTTTCACTTTTCTGCTTTGGAGGAACTGTCCCTGAAGTTAAGGTTCCTGTGACAAATATAGAGCCCCAGGCATCCTGTGGATCCTCAGGTGCTCCTGGGCTCCAGGCCTCCACCTCCGTTCTCTTGGCTCCCACTTCTGTTCCATGTGTAGTATAATCACCTGCATGGTGCTCCATAGGGAGCTGACATTGCTGGGTGCCAATTTTTCAATTTTTAGTGATGTCCTTGCTGTGGATGGAAGGAAACGGCCAAATCTATTATATTTTCTTTGCAGACTGCTCTAAAAGGAGGAAAAGAAAGTTTTAATTAAACTTTTAAAAATATCTGTGTTGGAAAACTACCAACATTCATAAACTTAATGTTTTCATTTTTTTTTCATTGTCTGCACTGTGTCTCAAACTGGTGTTTAGGACACCAGGGTTCACCCTTTGACATTTCTCATAATCTTTTATGAAGTGACCAAATGCCATCCGTACATTTCGGCAAGAAGAAGAGTCAAGTCAGCAGAGGCTGGCAGAAGGAGCTTTTATTTCTGCTTCTGCTACAGAAGGACCAGATGTCTTGGTTTGAAAGACAGAGGTCTGCTAAGGAAGGCAGAAGCCTCCCTTGGAATGGCAGATGCAACCCCCTTTCCCTCCAAGTTATTATTATTTTGAAATCAAGGGGCTTTTAGGCAAAGATGTGGGAAATAGGAATAACAGTTCTTTACTATTATATATCTATATGTGTATAACCAGTCAAACAAACAACAATAACTATGGCAGTAACAGCAATCACAAACCCAGTGCCAGCCTTCTCGGCTGTCAGGCCCTTTCCCCTCGGGTGCAGTTCCGCTCGCAGCCGGCAGGGGCGCTGGCGGCTCCCGGTGAGCAGGGCAGGTGCGATGGTTCCCCGCGGCTGCAGGGGGCGCTCCGGAGCGAGCTCGGGGAGCACGCGGCTCTGGTGCCCTGGGATCCCGGGAAGGATGGAAAAGGCTTCACAAACCGCTGGGCAGCCGATCCCGGTGTCCGGCCGGACCCTCAGGAACAGCAGGCTGGAACAGCAGGCTGGAACAGCAGGCTGGAACAGCAGGCTGGAGCAGCAGGGATGAGCACAAATCCCGGGTGGCCAACGAGATGTACCCAAGTGGGGAACCCCCTGGAGTTCTGGGCAGGCAGGGCGAGCAGGGCTACAACACAGCGAAGGCTCAAAGCAACGGCGGGGCAGGGTGACCACGGCCCAGCTCCGAGTGCGGCAGGGAAGGCGGGCTTGGGATCCCGGGGCTTCTCCAGCAGAAAGGAAAAGCAGCCCAAGAAGGCAGACTCCCTCTCTGAACACCAGAGACGACTGCCCACACACTCAGGTAAAACAAAAAGAGCAGCCAGCTCTTTTGTTTTTCTTAACTACCCAGCCATTTGTCCCCCTGACAACATGTATGGGCAAAATTCCTTTAACAGAAAAAAAAACCTAGGAGAGCTCCTAAAACCCCAACACCAGACCACGACTGAGCACTTTGAGAGTGGGTAATGACACTGAAATCAGCCAGACAGAAACTTTCTAACAGTCTGAGTATTAAAAAGCAGGCATTCTTTATTGCAGCACTGGGCAGCACCTGGGGGATCCTTCCTCCAATCGAGTTTGAGTTTGAGGAGTGCTGGGTGATTTTATCACACACATTCATGACATATTCATCAGCTGTCTCCACTTACTTGAGTTTCTTTGACACAGTCACAGCCTGTTTTGATGGGATACCCTTCCTTCTTGGACCAGGGTAAGAGAGCAAAGGAGGCTGCTGTTCTGCTAAGTTCTTTATTTCATAGTCTCACAGCTTTCTTGAAGGCAGAGTTCAAGGGGGTTACATGATAAAACCAAGCAGCAGCAGCAACAGCAGGCAGAAACAGTTTCTTCTATATGCTTTATATGCTCCATACATTTTTTCTTAGAGAAGTGTGGATTATATTTGTTAACTGACTAATAAGATTAACACACAATTCTAGTTTTCCTTTTCTTAACCTATCTTGGTCTAATTCTAACAGTCGTAAGCCTTACACCAGTGTTACATCTGTATTACACAGATTTGCATATACAGTTTTTATCACTTCTTAGTGTTTATGTGAACACTCCATCTAAAAAACATGAACAGTATAATTCTATCTATATTTTGTCTAAAGTAAAGAATTCTGTGAAAAGGTAATACTGCTGCAGCAAGAACTGTGTTTAAGGTCTCTGCTGCAGCTTTTAATGTTTAAGGCACTTAGCATATATTTCTACTAAAAGTTAAAAATGTATATTTCTGTTTCACTTTGGTGTGGCTTCATGTATCTCAGCTTGTCCAAAGCTTTTAATTCAACCCCTGTGCTTTGGCTTCCCTCTGGGCCTGAGTCCAGAGGAGCTTTCACTCCAACAACAGCCCTTATTGGAAGTCCTTGTATGGTTTTTTGAGGTCTGTCTTCAGTGTCCAGTGTCCTTTTTAGATGGCTGTTCCTCAACCCCTGCTTTTGAGTAAGTGCAATATTGTTGATATTCCCTTCTACTGTCTTTATAAAGCTCCCCCTTTTCTTGAGACTAATTCCTTATGGGAACTGGTCTATTAATATCTCTATTTCATTTTATAGCATAAGGCATTACAACAGCTATAAACCGATGTTTTCACCAAGTCCAGCTGGGTAACCATGAAGGAAGTTTGGTCCAGATTTCTTCAAATCCCCAGGAGGTCTCATCTTGAGCTGTGCATTGTAAGAAGTTGTCAATAGCCCTTGGAAAGGTCCCTTCCCCTTTGGCTGGAGTGGAGCAGTTCCCCAGTTTTCCAAGCAGACCCAATCTCTTGGGTAGGACTTGTGCTCTGGTGTGTCCAATCCCATTGGTCTGGAGATCTCCACTGCTCGCTGCAAATCCTGTAAAGTCTTACTAAGAGAAATGAGGTAATTATTCAAATCAACCCCTGCTTTTATGTGTGTGTTCCCTGGAATGTGTGGAACTTAGTACGGTTGACCATAGAGCAGCTCACACGGGCTGATTTTGCTGGTGTCCCACAGCTGAGTTCTAAATTGAAGTAGAGCTTGGACCAGGTAAGGCTTGGACTTGTGTCAAGGTTTCCTGAGATATTTTACCCAATTTTAATTTGATTGTATCATTCATGCACTCTAATTTGCCAATAGTTTGGGGCCTATAAGGAATACGAAAATCCCAAGCTGATCCCAAGGCTTTCCTAACCTGTTGTGTCACTTCTTCAATAAAGTGGGAACCTCTGTCTGATGACATTCCCAAAGGTACCCCAAATCTAGGTATTACTTAATTCAACATTATTTTGGTTGCTTCTCCAGCCTTGGTGCAACACGGGAAGGCTTCTGGCCATCCAGAAAAAGTATCCACCTGAACTAAGAGGGATTTGTACCACCCTTTTCTGGGCAATTCAGTAAAATCAATCTTTCAATATTTACCTGGAACGTTTCCAGGTTTTATGGCTCCTGGCACTACTTTGCTAGCCATGTTAGGGCTCTTTCTTTTACAAACTGTACATTGTTGGATTCTTGATTGTACAATCTGAGCCATTTTAGACCCAATCATAGTTTTCTGGAAACGTTTCAAGAGTTTTTCAGTACTCTAATGAGTGGCTTTGTGTCTGTGATCCACTTTTTCACACAAGATCAATTCTTGGGACTCCTCTTTGCCCAGCAGGAGTAACAGCCCATCCTCGTGGATCAAATCCTGCTTCTAAGGTTTCAATTAACTGACAGTCCTTAAGCACTATACTCTGTTTTTTTCTACTGGAAAGGTGTCTCTGGCAGGGGTATTAAAGATAAAACTTTGTTTTCTAAGGTGCCTTTTTCTGCAGCCTCTTTGGCAGCTTTATCAGCTTATGATTCCCCAATTTCTTGCCCTCTTGGTGTGCTCTGCAAGGCATGATGGCAACTTCTCCTGGTTTCTGGACACTTTCAAGTAAATCCAAGATTTGTTTTCCATTTTTTATCGACGTGCCTTGAGATGTCAAAAGGCCTCTTTCTTTCTAGATGCCCATGTTCAAGGACTTCTCCAAAAGTGTATTTTTAATCAGTCCAAATGTTAACTCATTTTCCTTTACTCAGTTCCAAAGCCAGAGTGAGTACAATTAGTTCTGCTTTCTGGACTGAAACATTGGAGAAGAGCACCCTTGATTTGATTCCCTCATGGTGTGGAGTCACTGCGTATCCAGAGGATCATTTTCATTTCAGACAAAGCTGCTCCCATCAGTAAACAATTCCCAGTCAGGTCTTTCCAAGGGTCTGTCTCCTAGGTCAGGTGTGCTGGAATACGCTGCTTCTGTAGTCTGTAAGCAGTAATGCCCTGGGGTTCCTGCTGCTTGTTGGGCAGGTAAGAACATAGCAGGGTTAATGATGGAAGTTGTTTTGAGTGTCACAAAACACCTGGTATACCAACTGCACCACGAGTGGTACATAAATGACAATGCTTTGTCCCAAAGTCAGTTCTCGAGCTTCCTGGACCTACAGAAGAGCAGCAGCCACTGCCCTCAGACAACCAGGCCCAATTTGGCTGACATTATGTAGTTGTTTTGAGAGAAAGGCCACAGCCTTCCTGCTCTGGTGCCCAGGAAATGTGACAGCACTCCCAGTGCTGGGTTTTGTCTTTCAGAGGGAAATTTTTCATGGGCTCTGGGAGCCCCAAAGCAGGGTCCACAAAAGGGCTCACTGGCAGCCTATGAGTCATCAGTCCAGGCTATAAAGTCTGTCTGAGCTGTCTTCAAGAGCTCATACAGTGGGTTTACCAGCAGCCCGTAAGTGCTGTTGCACAGGTGACTCCATCCCACCATCCCGAGAAATGCACACAACTCTCCTGCCTTTCATGGCTGTGGGAGTTGGCAAATTGTTTCCTTTCCTTCCTGTCCCAGCCTCCTTTGTCCAATCCCAAGCAGGTTACCGTGGTCTGGACTATTTGTGCTTTGTCTTTGGATACTCTTTATCCACTTAGTCCCAGGAAACTCAGCAATGCCACAGTCTGATCCCAACACTGCTTTTTGGTTTCAGTGGCTCTCCGAATGTCATCTCCATACTGGAACAAGACTCCAAGAGGGTTCTGGTTTTTCCACTCCTCCAGTTCTTTTGACAATTGATTCTAAACATGGTGGGGCTGTTTTTAAACCCCTGCAGTAGAACCATCCAAGCCAGTTGAGTTCTTCTCCCTGCGTTTGGATTTTCCCATTCAAAAGCAAAAAGCTCTTGACTTTCAGTACTCAAACGGATACATGAAGAGGCACCTTTCAGATCTAACACTGTGAAGCATTTTCATTTTTCACTCACGGTTGTTAGCAAGGTATAAGGGTTTGCTACTACCAGGTGTATATCTTCTATCTTATTTATGGCTCTGAGGTCCTGTACCAGCTGGTAATCCCTTCCATTTGCCTTCTTCGCTGGCAAAATAGGGTTACTAAATTTGGATTCACATTCCTTCAATGGGACATATTTTCTCAAGTTTTCCATAAGGGGGACTAACTCCTTACCACTTTTTATTTTCACAGGGTACTGCTTTTGCCTCACCATTCCCACTCCAGGTTTCAGTTTTCATTCTTACAGGCTCTGCTCTTTGGGATCTCCCAGACACCTCTCCAGCCCAGACTATCGGGAATCATCCCCAAGTGATACTGGCACAGAGATCACGTCCCATTTCGGTGACTGTAGTGCAAAAATAGAAGCTTCCACATAATTAGATTCTGGAATTATAACCTGTATTTTGACATTTTAAAATTTAATTTCAGCATTTAGTTTTTCCAGTAGATCTCTCCCAAGGAGACGCTTTGGCAAATTGGGTAGATACAAAAACTGATGAGTCATTCATCCATGGTTTTCCTAATTTAAAATAAAAAGGCTCAAAAAATGGCCGAGTTTTGCAATTCCCTGTTGCACCAACAATTATTATAGAATCATTACTCAAATTTGCTTTTACTGGGAAATCCTGTGGTGCATCCACCTTGCAGGCCACGAAGCCCCCCTGCTTTGCTGTGACAGAAGCCCAGTTTTTTTACAGTTTAACAAACAAGCTGACATAATTTCTGATTTCATTGTCCTGTTGGCCTTCTCCCAAAGCCTGGCCAGGGCTCAAGGAGAAACCAAGGAAGTTGGTTTTGATCCTATACCCCCCCCCTAATTAGGCCAGATGTGGCCTTGTCCAGTTTCTAGATAATGAAATGTGAATACATGCTGTTGGGGTTTTAGGAGTCTCATTTTGGTTTTGGTTTTTCTTCTCTTAAGGAATTTTCCCCTACACGTGTTGCTAGGAGACAATAATGAGCAGATACTTAGGAGAGACAAAAGACGTGGCCACAGCTCAGGGGAGGGGACCAGCTGGCTACTCTCTCTTTTACCTGGGGGTTTCTCGGAGGACAGAGATGCTGCAAGATTTGGACTGGGAAAATGGGGCTGGGTGCAGCCCCCAGCTCTTGTTCTCTTGGGGTTCGGAGGAGACAGAGGCTGCGGTGGCTGTGGGGAGAATTCGTCACCGCTGCGAGGTTCTGCCTTCTGCTGCCTTCCTTCTACCGTGAGTGGAGCCCTGCTCAGGGAAGCGGGCGTTGCATTGGGACCCTATTTAACACTCCACCTCACTAAAAGTGGGGCTTTTCACCCTCTGCTCGGGTGCCTCAGGGATAAACCCCGGGATCCTGAGCTCCTTTCCCTTCCCTGGAGGGAGCCCGGCCGCCGCTGCCCTGCCCCCGCCGTTCCTTTACCACTGCACCGAAGGGGAAAGGGCCTGGCAGCCGAGAGAGGCTGGCACTGGGGCTCTGGTTCTGTTCGTTGTTACTGCTGTAGTTATTGTTGTTTGTTTGCCTTGTTATACATACTAGTAAAGAACTGTTATTCCTATTCCTCATATCTTATATAATAATTGTAATTATTATATATATATTATAATAATTCGGAGGGAAGTGGGTTACATTTTCCATTCCAAGGGAGGCTCCTGCCTTCCTTGGCAGACACCTGTCTTTCAAACCAAGACACATCTTTTACCAATATATGAACACATACAGCAATACATCATTAGTGAGCAAATATGTAGATAACATTTGGTTGGAAGGTTTATCTAGAGGTCAGCTTTGGCTCAGGGCCTGTTGTTCAGGCCTTAGAACTTCAGTGCCAGCCATCAGCTTCCAATTCTTAAGGTCTGTTACTTGAAAATGGTATTTTTACTGTGACTGGACCATCTGCACCCACCGCCTGATGGAGGGGAGCTGCTGTCACATCTTTGCGCTTAGCTCTAGTTCTCCCTAAAACCCTCTGCTCCTTGACACACCCTCTCTATCCTCTCTATCTTTTCCTCTGCCCCTCGACACAGCCTCTCTAACTCCTTTATCTTCTCCTCTCCTTCTCGATACATCCTCTGTATTTCCTTTATTTTCTCCTCCGCTCCTTGATGTGTCCTCCCTATCCTCTCTATCTGCTCTTCTAGCCGTGCCAATTCCCTCACAGTATCAGCCCCAGCAGCCTGATTGTCTGTTCCCCCATCCAACCTGCAGTTAGGACTGACCCTAAAATCTAAATCATACTCCTTATCAGGGAGATATTTAGAAAAATTTTCTCCAGTGCTGCTTAAAGAACAGCGTTTTAACCATTTTCCTTGGGTCTCCTTTTCAGGAGGCAGCACCAAAGGGTCTGAGGGGGCTGGATTCAAGCCACAATCTCTCTGCCATTCTGGATGATTCCTCAACGTGAGAAACATATCAGCATACATCACCTCATCCCATTTCTTCTCCCGCCTTAAAAACAACAGTAACTGTAACAATGTGTTGTAATTCAAGGTTCCATTTTGTGGCCACTTTTCTCCAGAGTCCAGTTTGTACAATGGCCACCACTGATTACAGTACTTAATCAAATTCTCCCTGGTCAGTGTTCCCCCAGGGGGCTCACCAATCTTCCTCCAATGTTGCAAAATGCAACCAAGTGGGGATTGTTCCAGAGTGCCCTTTTTAGATTGTCCACTGCCCATCTCCAAGTAGTAGACCCAAAATGTTACAATACAAATACAAATACAAAACAATTATTTATCAATAAACTCAAGTCAAATACCAAATTCTGGAATACCAAATAACCCACCCACTGTGCTGGAAGATCCACACGTCTTATATGGGCAGGATGCCCAAAAGAATGCCTTGTTGTCAAATGGGGTCTTACCTGTCTCCCAGACTGGTCCGAGGGTCTGTGGTCTTCTCCAGGAAAGTACTGGTGCCTGCATGAAGATCCAGAGACCCCTCGGATCCACAGGAGATCAGGCAGAGCATCCCATCTGGAGTTGCCAAAAATGGTACTGAAATCAGCCAGACAGAAGCTTTCTAACACAGTCTGAGTATTAGAAAGCAGGCATTCTTTATTGCAGCACTGGGCACTCGGGGGATCCTTCCTCCGTTCAAGTGCCACGAGTGCTGGGTGAACAGAGATTTTAACACACGTTCTGATTACATATTCATCAGCTATTCCCACTTCCTTGACTTTCTTTGACACAGTCACACCCCTTATTGGAAGTCCTGTATGGTTCTTTGGCAGTCTGTCTTCAACATCTGTTGTCCTTTTTTAGGTGCTGTTCCTTGACCTGTTCCTTGACCCCTGCATTTGAGTATTCACAATATCATTGTTTTGCATAACTTCACCCTTGCAGAGCTGAGCTGATGTCCTGCTCGTGTTTGGCATGGCTTCTGTTTGCCTAAGTTACATCCTTTATCTATTTGTCCAAGGCTGTGCTACTCTGTTCTGCTATCCTTGAGAAAAGTGCTGTTCTGTTTTACTGTCCTTATCAAAACTGCTAAATCTCATGGACTGCTCAGAACATAGACCCAAAGTGCTGGGGGCAGCCCCTGCCAAGGATGGACCTCCCCAGTGCATCAGACAGAAGGCTGTAGCCAGGTGGGGCCAGGCTCTTCTCCCACGGAACAAGAAAAAGGATGAGAGGAAAGTGCTGAGAGTTGCACCTGGGAAGATTTAAACTGGCTGTTTGGAAAAGTTTCTTCACTAAAAAAGCGTTGTCAAACATTGGAACAGACTGCCCAGGGCTGTGGTGGTATCACCATTCCTGGATGGATTTAAAGAGGGGGGTAAATGTGACACTTGGGGCATGGCTTAGTGGTGTGATTGGTCGTTTTGTGTTAACGTTTGTATTTGATGACCTGAGAGCTCTCTGCAGACCTCATTCTGTGTTCCCTTCACTTGGGATTCAGGGACCCCACCACTTCCACAAGACAGATCTGACACTGACAGGTATGTCAGGGCAACTTCCCACTTGGGGACACACATGAACACCCAGGGATATAGCCACGGAACAGCCAGGGACACGCAGACTGCGGTGAGCATTGCTGGCCTTTATTGGCATCGCCAGCCCCGCGCCACGGCCGCGCTCTGGGCGCTCCCCGGGCCGTACGAGGCCGAGCCCCGCGCTCGGCTCAGCGCCGGCGGCGGCGTCTGCGGCTGCCGCGGCGGCGCCGGCGGTACCCGGAGCGGCGGGAGGCCCGGCGGCTCCTGCGCACGCCCCGGCGGCGGGAGCGGCGGCGGCGCCGGCTGCGGCTGCGGCTGCGGCTCCGGCGGGAGCGCCGGCGGTAGCGGGCCATGCTGGCGCGGGCGGGCGCGGGCGGGCGCGCCCGCTTTTATAGCGGAGCGGAGCAGCCCCCGGTGACGCCGCAGCTGCCAGGGACCGACATCAGCTCTGAGGTCACAGTGCTCCGAGGGGAGTCTCCTGTGAGGACAGAGCTTTGCAGACCCAATGTCACCAGTGAGGTCACAGTGGGTCAGGATAAACCCCTTGTGACACCAGAGCTTCCCAGAGCCACATCGCCAGTGAGGTCAGAGCAGACCGGGTGGAGCCCTTTGTGACGCGAGAGCTTGGAAGGACCAACATCACCAGTGAGGTCACAGTGGACAGGGATGGAATCCTTGTTACACCAGAGCTTCCCAGAGCTGATGTCATCAAAAAGTCACAGTGGTTGTGGCAAAGCCCTGATGGATCAGGTGAAACTCTGATGGCAGAACTTCACAGACCAGGGGAAGCCCCTTGTGATACCAGAGGGTGGAATGAAAAACATCACCAGTGACATCACAGTGAGCAGGGTGGAGATGCTTCTGACGGCGGTGCTTTGCGGAGCTGACAATCACCAGGGAGCTCAGAGGGGCACATGGACACTCCCGACCGCACCTCCAGAGTCTCCTGTGCCGGGGCAATGCCCTGCAGAGACCAAGATGCTTTAATTTGAAAAGTGTCCTTGTTGTTCCCAGGGCGGATGCCTGGCCTTGTAATTGTGCCAATGAAAAAACTGCTGCCAAAACAGATGGCAGACAGAATTCCTCCCTGGGTTTGGAGCCCGACTTCGTCTGGACAGCACCAAGGGGACCCATTTGATTGGGCAAATAAAGCACAACAATCACACAGCCCCACAAACTGGTGCAAAGTGTTCCTTTGCCCATCACCCTCAATCCAGGGGGGCTGCAGAGAGGACAAACTCTGACTCTAAAACAAAAAGGGAAGAATCTTGTGCAGGGACTGGCCTGAAAGGCCCGTGTGTGATGGCCTCTCCCAGCGAGGCAGAGGAGAAGCCCTGTGAATAGAGACCAGGGCCTGTCAGCTGAGGAGATGTTCATGGGCAGAGCCATGTGTTGGATGCACAGAGCACACTGGGCTTGCACCAGCCGGCCCTCAGGCTACCAGAGAGTGCTCTTCCCATGGGACAAGAAGTGCTTGAAGTGCTAATGACTGCAAATGATGCCAACAGCCCGAGGCAGGAAAGGATGTAGGGACAGTAGGGCCCTGGGTTCTCCAGAGCAGAGGGTCCTTGTACCCCACTCTGGAGGGAGAGCAACTCCAGCTCCTTCCTGCAGCTGTGGGGCCAGGCTCCATCACTGGTGTTTTTGAGGAGCACAAACACATTGGTTTCCAGAATCATGGAGACTTGGGAAATGGACCTGGCACTGTGGGGCAAATGCCAGTGGGAGTGGATGGGGTTGGAGCAAAACCTTCCTTTCTGCTTCCCTGTGGCAGGGGCACAACCCACACGGGTGGGAGACTCTCCCTCAGGGCTGGCCACCCATCCCCCAAATGCCAGCACTGCCCAGGCCAGGGCAGTGAGGGGCAGAGGGGTCATCCAGTTGCAGGCAGCCCATGCTGACTGCTCCCAGACTCTGCTGCTCCCAGGAGACCTTGGCAATGTGTCGGGAGCAGGGACGATACACAGGGCCATGAATAGGTGACACAGGTGACCAAGGGAGAGCACCACGGAAATGCAGGAGTTTCAAACACGAGAGTGGTAGTTCCTCTTCTCTCCCGGACCCCGTGTGGTCCTGCCTGTGCCACAGGCTGAAGGGAATGTACGGGGATTGGTGGTGGCTGCAGAGGACAGAGAGCTGCATCCTGTGCAGCCTCTGCCTCTCTGGCCTGCATGTCTTGGTGCAGTCCCTGCAGCCTCTCCCAGATGAGGACACAGCGCTGCTGACCCACAGCATCGGCAGTGCTGGGGGTGCCCAGAGCAGTGAGGAGCCCCAGAGGCTGCCACATTTTGGTAAAGTCAGGGATGAGAAGAACAGCCCTATGGCGAGAGCCAGCCCCAGCTCCAGCAGCTCCAAATCCAGCAGTTTCTGGGAGAGGGTTCCCACCAGCAGCCCGGCAGGCTCCAGTGTGGAGGAAGAAGCTAGTACCTCAGAGGCCAGTCCCCCCTGGAGCTCCCAGCTGTCCCTAACCTGTGTCCAGCCCTGCAGAGAGGGACCAGCCCCAGGAGAAGCTGGAGCAGTCAGTGGTGGCAGGTCCCTGTGCCCAGGGCAGCATCCACAGCTCCTCCCTTCCCAGCCAGAGTAGGAACCACTTGCCTGGGCAGTCTTAGCACACGTAACCTAAGGAGAGCAACGTGGACACGCAGAAGTTGAGAATAAGAAACAATATTTTCTTTTTGCTCCTGGCCATGTGCGCCTGCAGAGGGGGGAACATCCCATTGTGACATCACTGGTTGGTGGAGGGTGACATCACAAGTGGCAGACTGTGAGATCCTGCATTGCTGATTACACTTGGGCACCAGCAGAGCCTGGGCCAGTCTGGCCCAGACCTTGACTTCTGATGAGCAAGACTGAAAGGTCTGGAGAGTGAAGCCAGGCCTTGCCCAGTGCTGCCTGCAGTGCTGGGGGCTGCCATCAGAGAATTCAGCAGCTCCCAGTGCCCATCCCAGAGTCACCGCTCCTGTTTCTCCACCCTGCCTGCTTGGGCCATCTGGGCTTGGCAGGTGCAGCACCGAGGGCGACAGCCCTGTGCCCTTGCGGGGACGCTGGGGCAGGTAACGGGGCCCAGGGTGACAGGAGGGTGTCCTTGTGCAGAGGCCTGAGCATTTCTTGCCTTTCATTCCTTTCCTTGGCACAGCCAGTCATCATGGCCTCGCCCTCCTGCAGCGTGGGACACCAGCAAGGAGGAGCAGCTCCTGCTCCTCAGCTAGCCCCGATGATCTGCAGAGCACAGCAATGACCACAAGGACAGACAGCAGCTGCCCCATCTGCCGGGAGCTCTGCCTCCACGCTCCGGACGCAGCCATCCTGCTCCTGAGGCTGCAGAACTGCCTCGAGGAACGCACGGCACCGCTGCTCCATGGCCTCAGCAGCGTCATTGTGGGCCGCTGCAGCAAGGAGCCCAAGAGGCGGCTGTGCTCCCGTCGTGCCAGTGAGAACAACAGTGCCATCTCCAGCAGCTCCAGCTGCACCAGCTCCCGGCAGAGGACTCCTGCCAGTTGCCCCACAGGCTCCAACGCGCAGGAGGCAGCTGGAACATCACAGACTGGCCTCCAGGGGAGTCACAGCTGTCCCCGACCTGTGCCCAAACTCACAGAGCGGGAGCAGCCCCGGAGGAGCCAGCAGGGGACAGGTCCCCGTGCCCAGCGCCGCATCCACAGCTCCTCTGCTCCCGGCCAGAAGAGGGACCACTCCCCCTTTTAAAACTCCGATGCAGTGCCTGATTATTTTCTTACATCACATTGCAATTCTGGAACTGCAAGGAGTTCCCTCAGGTGGAATAACAGACAAGGAGGGGATTGCAGATGTGTATGGGAATACTTCCCTCGTGTAGCTGACTGAAAAGCAACTGCTGTAATGGAGCTGAAAGGCAGCTTGGTAAAATTTACTTCAAACTCTACATGTAATAAAGTTATATGTAGAGGAAAAAGATGAATATTGCCAGAGAGTCTTTGTAATGCTCTCCTACATACTTTGTGCTGATGGGAGGAATTCCTGTGGTCTTTTTTCAGTCCCACAGTTACAAAGAATTCTATAAAGCAAATGGCAACTGAGTATTTTCAGCTCATGCAAAAGATACATTAAGCAAAATAGCACAAACAGGTACATTTCAGCTGCATTTCCAAAGCAGGTGGTTTACTTTAATGCTGACAGCTACAGAAGAAGAGGAGATGAGAGGATCTGTGTGCTAAACAAAAAACCACAAGGAAACTGTGCAAATGCAATCTGTTCCTCCCTCAAATGAATATTCTCATATTCGAAACAGCACTGGAGATTGAAGCCAAAATTTCAAGTAATTATTTTTCCAATCAGCTGTGTTAAAACAGTAAGAGCATTATTGGTCTGGCTTACTGAGTGTCTGAATGAATGAACAGAAAATTTGCACATTCTGACATCACAAGTATCCCAAAATATTACTTCCTTGAGTAAGTCAGACAAACAAGCAGGTTTGAGTTTGGTATTTTTTCTGTCTCTAAAAGAAGCTAAAAGTACTCACAGCTTTGCTTACTCAGTTCAAGGCAAACAGGTTCAGAGGGGACACTTGGCTGAGGTCACAGATCCTGGATTCTGAGCACTCCCAAAAAGATGTCCTTGGTTGTCAGACTTACAACAGAAAAAATGCCATCAAACTACAAAGGGAAATCAACTGAACTCAGACACTGCTTCACCCTCTATTAAACCACAATGCTACTCCCTACCCTTCTCACTGGTACAAACACAGATACACTGACAGCCGTGGTTGCAGAGAAATGAAAAGGAAAGCTGCCAGTGCCAGTCACCTCATCATGATGAGAGAGCAGTCAGTGTTGGCAGAGTTGCTCTGCATTTAGGTCTCCAGTCATCACCTCGGCTTGCTGTGTTCAGATTCCACATCTCTGCCTCCTGGGCAAGGCAGCCTCACACACCCTCTGAGCTGGGAGTTATTTGAACGGGTGGGCCTGACCTTCACAGCTTCCTTGGAGCTGAAGATGTAGCAGGGTTACAGGCAAATGCAACCTGTTGAACGTTCTTTTTGACTCCTTGCAACAAAAGGTCTGTCATGAAAAAATGCTTCTTATAAAAATGTCCTAAAGGAAGTGAGTTACGTGTGTGTGTGTGCTGGGATGTGGGCAGGAGCTAGACAAGGAAAACCTCTGTAAATTTTCCATTCAAGAAAACTTGTATAAATGCAGCAGCTTACACCAACATAGTACGGGCAAAATTGGCAGAAGGTCATCAGGTGGTTTAGTTCATCTGCTCTGAGTCAGGTTGTTACCAAAACTCAGTAAAATAAAACTCCTTTATACCAGTGTAGCATTAAAGAGCAGGGATCCTTTATTTGACCAGATGTTTGGGGGATAACTCCACGTAGCCTCATGGCGAGTACAGAAAAAGCTACTGTTGATAGACTAGATTTTACATCCAGATTCACTGATTTTCCTGGAGTAAACATGCATATGATTATCATCTGCGTGAAATCATTAACAGGGATTCCCTCTCCTTTGTGCATGTGCTCTTCTGTTCCTGGTGGTCAGTGATCCCCAGTGATCACCTGACCACCTGGTGAAATGGTGCTACTTCCCAGAAAGGAAGAAGTTGGCATAACTGAGCTGGTTGCTCCCCCTTTCTTCTTCTGAGCCAATGTTTAACGTGGTCCTACAGAACGAGCATTTTACAGTTCCACAGAGCAGTGGTTTTTGAAGAATAAGCATTGTATTAACCCACCAGGTGTACACACAGTTCTTCATCTGGCAACAAGGTCAATCATACCATGATAACTCTAATGTCTAATTTCTTTGTAATGCTGCAATTCAATCAGAGGTCTGATGTGGTTTGGGGGTTTGTTGGCCTTTTCTTTGCTCTGGTTGTTTGGTTTGGTTTTTGGTTTGGTTTGTTCTAGATAGTTTGCATTGTGTTTTGATTTATTTTTAAAGAATACGGTATTTTTGAGGGACGATCTATCTTTTGAAACAAGCAGTATTTTTTCCAGAAACCTGTCAAAATGGAGAAGTAGTTAACAGAAGCGAGAACGAGGTCAGGATTTAAGTTCCTAAACCGTCAGAAAACTGCTCACCAGAAGACGCTCTGCTGTAGCCTTGAGCGAGGGATGGCTCAGGCCTGATAGCCGTGTTCTAAATGACAGCATACTCCCAGCCAGTAGGAATCATGTAATTTTTCATCACATATTTACTGACTTATTCATGCAGTTAAGGAGCATAGTTCATTGCCTTACTAGAAATAAAAGATTATGTTTCGTAGATGTTTGCCACACAAGATTAGCAGTCATACATTTTGGTGTAATTCCGCTGGAATGATACTCTCTTGCAAAACTGTCTCAGCATGGGGAAAATCAATTTATTCTCTGTTTGGACAGTGCTGAACAAAGACAAGTATTAGAACAGGTTTTCTCACCTCTTCATCAGGATGAAATTTTGAACTATATTTTCTTTATCATATGCACATGACATCTGAGTTGTTCTGTATCCTTCAGTGAGGAATCCACCACTGGTTGAAAACAGCACCTTTACAGGTGATTTTGAGCAACTTTACAGAGCAGAGATGGGCTCGCTCCTCTCTCCTCCCAAAGCAGGGACACCTCTTGGGTAGGATCTGCACCTCCAGCTGCACTGGAACTTTCCTGGCACACCTGTACATAGCTCTTGCAAAGTGCATGCTTTGTCAGTGGAGGCTGCTTAGGTCAAAAGAACTGGTTAAGGTTTTTTTCCGTGGGCAGAGGAACTGCCCATCATCTGCTTCATCAGAATAAAGGACCAAGTCTTTGGCTTCCTTCAGTGTCACACGTGTCTAAAACTGAAGAGATTCCCCCAAAAAGCAAAGAGTGTTTGGAGGAGTGTGGTGATACCCATGGGTCCAGGGTAAGATACTGCTGTCCAGAGCCCCAGCCCAAAGTGTCCCTGGAGCTTTTACACATCCTCTGCCTCCTCTGGTAGTGCTGCCCCATGTCCCTGAGTAGAGCAGGAGGGATTCCAGGGATTCAGGAGCACAAGGAGGCAGAGCATCAGCTCCTACTGGTATTTCCACTCCAAGGGAAGTGCCTCAGGCCAGCATAAATTTTGCAGCTGTGACTTCACAGGTGCTGGTGGCAGCCTCTGTCACCAAGCAAGAGCATCTGCACGGGCAGGATGGTGTAGAGATGCCTCTGAGAGAACAGAGAGGACACTTTCAAACAGTATCTGACAGAGGTGATGAAGGGCTGGTAAATTACATTTGGATGGGACAGATGATCGAAAACTCTGTATGTGAAAATAAGAGACAAAATGAGTGAAGGGAGAGGGAGAGGGAGAGGATAGAATCCTTGGGAATTCTGATTCTATCTACAGGGCATTTTCTGACAACCTAAAGTCAGAACCTACCTATGAGTCACTACCTAAAGCCCCTGGATTTCAGAGCAGTGAAAATTCAGGCTGTTCAGATCCTGGTCATAATGGCCACACACAACTTCTCAGCTCCTCAGCATGTCTGCAGCTGTTGACACATTGGTTTGAGACAAAATCCTCTATTGTTGTTGGAAAACAAAAGAGGAGGAAGTTTCTACCTGTTGGAAAGTCTCCTCTGTGAACCCTGAAGGGCTCTGCCTTTTCCTTTCTCAGCAGCAGCTCAGTAGCAACAGCCAGAGGCAAAGAAAGACACGAGAGGGTGTTTGGCTGATGTGTCTGACAATTTAGCAACACTTGTAAACAAGAGCTGTGTCTGTTCACATTTCAGTGGCAAGTCCTTGCTGAGGATGAAGAGCTGTGTCACTTGTGCTTAGCTTACATCAAAGTAATGGCACAGAGGGTTTTCATCCTACAGATGTGACCTCTGTGATGACAGTCTGTTCATCTTGCACGGAGCTCTGTACTCACAAGGACAGTGTTACTTTTGCCAACAGACCAGAGTTTGTCAAAAAAATCCAGGCAAAATTACTTCTTAAATTAACATTTTCCTTTTGCTCTCAAACCAATGGTTTAACTGTAATAGTTCATAGGAATGAATTTGCTTCCCTGCTGTCCCCCAGCACAGGTGCACATTCCTACCATATCCAGGTAGCAAGGCACATGGCACAGCCTTTGTTTCCACTGGGGAAGGTCTCTCAGCCCCAGCAAGGCAGAGGGACTTGCAGGAGCTGCTGAAGCCCTTTCTGTGCTGGGACACTGTAAAGTTCTGCAAGGCTAGATCAGCATGAGGCCTGCAGGGCTTTCCAGCAGCTCTGCACCTCTGGCCGTGTTACACAAGTGCAGAAAGCTCAGTGGAGCTTTCCCAAGGGCTTGCCCAGCCAGCCAATGTCCTGAAAATGCATCTGCTAAAAGCAGCACACGCCTGGAACATCCACAGCTGGGTAACTCAGAGAAATCCATTGGCCAGCGTTCCCCTGGAGCTGTTCCCCTTTTCACCTCTTCCACAGGGAACTTGTTCTGGATCTTGGAGTTATTGACACAGTGGATTGGGCTATCAAAGATCTGTGGTTTCATTGCCCTGCTTTACTGAACTGAGGGATCTGCTGGGCATGCTTGGATATTTTCCCCCAGTTGCCTTCACTCATTGCCAAAGTCCTCCAGTATCATAATGTTTACCTCTGCTAATTGCTTTGAGTAACACAGATCAACACCCATTCCAATTAAAACTTTAATTGATGGGAAATTGCTACAACTGCACTGCTAATACATGAACTATCAACTTCAGTCTAAAAATGTCTTCAGATGACTACAACAGCGGTTACAATAAACAAACAAACAAGTGTCAGCTAGGACCGTGCCCGGAGGCGGCATCGGTCAAAAGCCCCTAAATGCTCAGAGTGGTGACCACTTTCTCTGGAAGAGCTGGGGAAGCCTCCTTACCCAGGAGCAATCCAGAAGCCCCTTCACCTGTCCTTGAGGGGTCTGGAGAAAGCCAGAAAAAGGGACACTGAGTCAGTATCAGCTGTGTGCACAATTCCCTTGGCAGCAATTATACTTCTCTCAGGGACTACAAAATCCCAGATCCTCCCAAGCAGGCTTAGGAAGAAAAAAAACCCAGCAAGGTCTGGGGCTTTCCAAGAACAAAGACCTTGTCTATTTAGGAGGCTCTCAGCTCCCCATTCCCTCGTCCTGCAAACCACTACAAGGGCCTACCTTGCACTTCTTTGGCAGGAAAGCACTGCCAGAAGCCTCACTGCCAGGTCCTTTCCCCTCTGCACACAAGTGACAGATGCTCCAGCTCTCCCTGCACATGACTGACCCCACCTCTACACGGACCCAAAGATTTTCAAACCCCACACCACCCAACCCCCCCAGCCTCCCATTTTCCCCCAGTCTCACTGCTCAGGTGGCTCAAGGGTGGAAGCAGCAGGTCCCGGCTCAGGATTGGCTCCAGGTGCTGCTGGGAGCAGCTGGAAGCGGGGCTGGGCAGCTCCAGGCCGCCTGCCAGGCTCTCCTCATGGTCCCTCTTCAGTCTCTTGGTGTCCGCAGGGACCTCGGGGCAGCAGTGGGGGCTCTGCACGAGGCGCTGTGGCCCCGCAGCGCTGCCGCCATCGTCACCCTCAGGGCCGGCCCAGGCTGGGAACTCGGCCCCTTCTTGCCGTGCAGGGCAGCGCTCCTGGCCAGGTACAACGAGCAGAGCTCTGGGCAGCACAGAGGACTCTGGGTCAGTATCAGCCCTTGGGCACCTTTCCCCAGGGCAGCAGCTGTACTTCTACTGGGGACTGGGAAAGATGGCTGCAAAGGCAGACCCTCACCTGGCATTGGAGGCTGCTCCCTAAGGAACAGCAGTCGTTCCGGCGTTTTCCAAACTCAAAAGCTTTAAAGCGTCCCCATAAAGTCTCAGCACTTGCAGTGCAAGTGGCACCCATGAGAGCTTTAACCACAGACAGAAGCAGCCCACACAAAGAACCCCAGCCCTGCTCTTTCTCTGTGCTGACAGAGCCCTCAGTCCTCACTGAAACGGCTGAAGCTGAAGGGTGCTGTGAGCCGAGTCACGAACCAGCTCCGTTCCCTGGGATTGAGGAACTCCCTCTGCAGTGAGACACAGCTCTGCCAACTCTGCCATCAGCTCTGGGAGGAACAGCTGGGAGGGAAAGAGCTCCACACAAGGACTGCAGGCTGCACCAGCTTTGCTCTGGAATGCAGATCCAAAGTGCTCCCTTCTCTCCTTGGAGCTCTTGTTAATCTGGGCTCAGGTTCTTCCTTTAGGTACTGGATTTGAGAAATTTTTGGCCTCAGCTGTTCTGCTGCTTGTTTTTCTCCTGTGTCTCAGGTTATCAGGTTTTGTGATTTGAGGCAAGAAGTTTGGACTTTTGCACTGGCTTCAGATTTTGGTGGGGCTTTTTCCTGTTGCTCCAACACTCACCTCACTCAGTGCTGCCTGCGTAGCGCTGTCACCCTGCAGCAAATGGATCCATGGCCCTCAGCTGGAATGGGGACATCGGGGTTATGACACAACTCCCACAAGGTCAGGTTCATTCACTGCGCTGTTGCCACAGCAGAGGACTCGGGGTCAGTGCCTCTGCAGGAGCGTGGGGGACAGTGCTGGGGAAGTGGTGCTGGTGCAGGATTTCAACGAAAGGCCCAGGAAGCACCGACCCTGCAGACAGGGACTGAACTCTTCTCATCTCCCTTCCTGCCCGTCAGGCTCAGAGCAGCCCTCTCAGAGCCCTCTCAAGGAATGTGGGCTCTCCCCTTACCAGGCTCCTCTGGCTCCAGGGAGCTGGTCCCATTGCTTGTGCTGCCAGGCAAGGCTGTCTCTGTGGCAGCTCTGTTCACAGGCTGCTCTCCTGAACGCTCAGGGACAACACTGACATCCTCCTTAAAAGAGAAAGAAAAACAAGTCCAGCAAAGGTCACTCGGTATTTTCTTGGAATCACTTCAGGCACTCAGTAACTCTTCTCCCCCCCTCCCAAAGGACGTGTAACACCAGGGGAACACTGGCCTGATGTCCTCACACTCTGACCCTGGCCTATGCCACGAGCTGTAAGGAATCCTCCAGCAGAAATCCAGGTGCTCTCCTTGTCCCAGCACAGGTGAGCAAGGACAGATCTCACTCCAGGCACTGCCCAGGGCTGCGTGCTGCAAACCCACACACAAACCACACGTTTCTGCCTGGGAACCTCAAGCCCACCCCACCTAATTGCTCAGACATGAAATTCTAATGTGCTGCTTCTTGGAGCCCTCTGCTGCTGCTCCATAGTTTGCAGGCAAATGGGCACTGAAATTGGGTATTTATTTCCAGGAGCATGTGGCAAAAATCTATAGGGTATAAAACCCCCAAAATCTGTAACCAAGTGTAACACTGAGTTATGTTTCTGTTCCACTAAGGCAGTAAAGGCCCAAAGTCAAGCAGCTGGAATTCTCACTATGACCTGTTCTAGAATATTCATCTCTTCTGCCATAGCCTATTCATCAGAACCCTAGAGATGAATGATTGTTCGGAGCCTGCAAAGTTTCCTTCACTTAGGGAAAGATAAGCTTTTGAAAACTGATATGAGTGAGTTTACAGTAGACAAAAGGCATCACACTTGGGAATAAGATATGGGTAAGTCCAAAAAATCCCACTCCCTGCCTTTCATCTGCTCTTTCTCGTGATAAATATTTAGCAGGCAAGGGATCTGCAAATTAACAGAAATCAGACATATTCACTGATAAAGTTGTACAATAAAATGCAAAAGGCCTGTGCCATGAATACACCTGTGCTAGGTATTTTCTCCATTAAAATGAGCACCCTAATTTGGCCAACACAGGCTATCATGTCTTATGCTCATTAATGTGGGATAGTTTTGATTCCCTCTTCTTTTGAAACTCTTGCTTTACCGAGCAAACCCTTTTGCTGTTCATTAAAAACTGAATTAAAGAGGCCTTTACTTTTCTAGCTTGCAAGAAATCTCTCAGTCCAGACCCCAGCATTTCCATCGAGCAGATTTACCTCCACAAGAGCCGTCATTTCAGAGCGGGGCAATGAAAGCTTCTCCTCCAAGAATGTGACAGAACTTTAGCACCTGCTGAGCTCAGGCTGATGGCTGCGGGCAGGGAGGGCTCCCTCGGTGCAGCGGCTGCAAACAGCCCCCAGTGCCACCATTGCCCTCAGCCCCCCAGTGCCACCATGCCCCCAGTGCCACCATTGCCCTCAGCCCCCAGTGCCACCATTGCCCCCAGTGCCACCATCGCCCTCAGCGCCCTCAGTGCCGCCAGATAAGAATCATCTGCCTGTCATTTCAGTCTTCTGGATCACCAAGCATGCAAGTGTAAGTTTAGTTGTCATAAAATAAGATTGTGTAATTTTGACTTCTGTGATTTGTCTTCGTAGACAAGACGTGCAACTAATCCCTGAAGTACCTTTTGAAAGCATCTGCATGGAACATTCCAGTTCTATGTAACCTTAATTAAATTCTAACACTGAAACTCTGAAAAGCAGCAAACGTAATTCTTAATTTCAAAGTCCTACTTTATTTTTAATTCACACATGTTAATGATTTAATTGTCTTTGCACCTTTAAAATGCAGAATGTGTTGTATAATGGAACAAAACATATTTGCTTGGTTAGTTTAACTGGTTAAATTCCATTTTCTTCCAAGGAAATACTGGAAAAAATGGATTATTGAATCTAGAAAAGAGAAAGCTGTAGAAAGAATAACATTGAAGAGTACTGACTAGATTTAAAACATCAGAAGAGAGAAGGGTAATTTTTTTTTTTCCAATTTCCCCTTGAAAAGTAATAGAAGGTTTAAGTTCAAGAAGGAAAACACAAGCTTAAATGTAGGGAGAAGAAAAATCTTAGATTACTTGTTGGCATGAAGATTTAACAGAGAAAGTACATTATTTTCCAGAGTATGTAGCTTAGGAAACTTGAGGCTTTCAGGAGTTTAGCCGTGTGTCAGCATTGACTCAGGCAGATGAATGGACACTTCTATTTTAACGTGTTTCAGTGAAAAAGTGGTGACAGGAATGCTAAATCCTCAGGTGAGAGGCAAGTTTTATGTGGAACTGGCTATCTCAGTGTAAACCTCATGGGTGCACAGCAGGTTTTATTTCCACATAGCTGAAATAATTTAGTTTAGCCATGACTGGGTTCTTCGAAATGGAACTGCGGTGCCTTGTCCCGTAACGACCGAGCCAGCTCCACTCAGCGCCCATTGCTCCCATTCCTTTCCGGCAGTAAAATTTGCCTGAGGCCTTTAGAAAACACCTGTGGAACACAGGCAGGCTCACTGGACGATGTGGGCAGGGAATGCGAACGGTGTTTCTGCTCAAAGTGTGCTTTCAAGGTGCTTGGCACAACTCTCTGATTTGATTTGTGACAGAACTGCCCTGGTTGGGACACAACGCTCAGAGCATTCGTGTTGGAAACCAGCTGGGAAAGCCTTACCAGGAGAGATACCCAGGCAAGTTCCAGTCTGTTTTTAAAGAACTGGGCACACCTATATTGAGTGGTTTGATTCAAAGGGTCTCAGCTTTATCAACAGTGTGCAGGTCAAGGTATGGAAAGGCAGGAATGGCTGCTGACCTCCCTTTCCACTCTCAAAAGCTGCAGGAAGGTGATAGGGCTGTTTCAGCTTTTATCACATCATGACAGAGTGGCGATGACACATAATCAATGCTGTTTTCAGATTAATGAGCTGTATTATTTTACCTTTATACCCAGAGATTAATAATTAATCTTACTAATAAAATGTCCTGGAAGATAATGGAGTTTATGAAGCACATCCTCAGATTTTTTCCTCAAGAAAATTATGACTATCTGTTTTCTGCTTTGTTTTGTAATTATGCTCAGTAACACTGACAATTCTTGAAAATACCATTGCTTATTGGTGAGAAAAAAGTATAATATGCTAAATTCAGTTAAGAATTTGGCTACCAATGTATAGATTATCATCCATGGAAATGTTTTTCTTTTGCTTGTATCTACATAAGTTTTCTGTCTTCATAAATTCCCAGGGCATCACTGCTGT
This sequence comes from Corvus cornix cornix, assembly GCF_000738735.6. NCBI lineage: Eukaryota > Metazoa > Chordata > Aves > Passeriformes > Corvidae > Corvus > Corvus cornix. The sequence goes on from NC_046357.1 coordinate 75,911,937, forward strand.
ATAGAATGCTGATGGTCACATAGCAGGTTTTTTTCCTATTTTTGCTATTTTTTAAGATAGCAGGGGTGAGGAGAAGGTCATGGACAGCTGAGACTTGCTCAGGAAAGACTTCAAAAGCAATGGTTTGCACAGGGGCTTAAATCTCACATGAGATTGTTCACCTCCTGAAGCAAGGAATTCCACTTCATCCACACACTGTTATTTAAAACATTCTGCTAGGTGTTGTACCATGTATAGGCGTCACCCATCACTGAGGGGACACAGTGATTCCTGGCATAGTGGGGACAGTATCACAGTGACAATTAAATCTTTGTTTCCTTTAACAGGATATTATTACTATAGCGCATAATTTATTAAAATGGCACAGGACCTCTGCAAGCAGGGGTACTGTGAACTTGAGAGTATGTTCCCACGTGAGTTTTTTGTCATACGAGGTTGAAGACCTCATATGTCACACAAGTGACTTACGCTTTCTGCTTGTTGCCTTCCTTCACCTCAAAAACTGAACAGTTCAGGTTTTCAAAGGCAGGGTTTCCCTGCTGCCCCTGGGAAGAAAGAATCTTCCCATCTTTAGCCACTTTTGTAGAACTTTCTCTGACTAATCAATGGGATGTTTTGGGTTTTCAGTTCTGTGGGAAGGTAAAAGACCAACAAAGAAGTCTAAGAAGGGTCATAATTTTGCAGGCTATTGGAGGATAGAAAGCACATGATATAATCAGAATATTAGGGTGTGTGGTTTTTTGGTGTTTTGTTTTGTGTTTTTGTTCCTTCCATGTTAAGTTATCTAGAAACAAGTTTGGAGCTGACTTTAATCTGAGTTTGCTCAGAATACACATCTGCCTATTGACAGACAGCAGCCTTGAAAAAATCTCAACAGGAAAAGGAGGAAAAGGTTAACAGTAAAACTTACTGAAGTATATTCTCCACTGCCTTTGAATGATCTTTATTCCCATGGATTTGAGGCTACCAGATCCAGATTTATTACCATGAAGGAAAGACAGAACCATCACACAAACGATCCTGATTGTTGTTATGTGAACACATGGAGGTTTCCTTCAGGAGAGGAAGATGCTTTCCAGTTTATGGCCCTGTGGGAATCCAAAAATCTCCTTGTCCTGGCTCTCATTCAGTCTGATTTTAATGTTTCTCAGTGTTGCACACCATGTTTTATTCATTTCAGCTAGACATGATGATGATCTTGGAGAGCATCATTTATTTTAATTAGGTTTTAGCATGGCTCATCCACATCAGTAGGCTGCAAAATTAAAAATGTTTGTTTTGTTTGTTTGCTTGTTTTCTGTGAGCTTGGAGCAACCTAATTAAAGCTTGAAAAACTGTAAAGTGGTCAGACTCATAGGACAAAGAGCTGAAAGAGTTTTTTATTTCATTTCATTTACCATGTAATTCTTTATCTAAATCTGTTACCAAATAAGATTTCTCAGCTGTGTGCTGTATTTTTAACTATTCATAAAAATTGCCAAACTATGGTACTCTCTTGTTTGCTTGGTCCTTGCTCTCTCTGCATGGGGTTGGGCATGGCTTTGCAATGTCAAGTCTTGTGCAGGAGTCTCAGGAATGAAGTTTGCAGAGTAGGCATTCAGCTGTCTTGTTTGGAGCTGAAAACCATTTTCATGGAAGTTGTGTCAGTGGATGGTTGATTTCTTGAGTTTTTCACTCATATGTGTACCATGGTAGGAATAGGGTATAATATGTATTTTGTTTTCAAAAAAATCCTAATTTCTTGCTCAAATATTGGCTGTCACAATAAACTGCTATGTGTAACCTATAATAATCTTAGTTAGCATCTTTCTCTTTTCCAAAATTTCTCACTGAAGTGGGTTTTATTGATTTAATTTTTCTTTAAATCTAATTATTTCAAAAACATCTTTTTTGTTTTTTAACTAAAAGTATTCTGACCTACATACCCTCCTTTCTCTTGCCTTTTTTTTGTGTTTGTTTTTTTTCCAGGAAGTCTCAGCAGGGGAATATTGTAATTGAAGCTTAGTTGCCCTTCATCCAGTTCTTCACCCAATGCACCATGTGCCTGCTCATCCCACAGCTGGACACCTTATATTGCTGGCAAGAGGTAAGGACATCATTTTGTGGCTCTGTAACTCATGACAAGTGCACATCTTCAGCAATATTGCTTGTGCTGCCGTGTGCCAACAATCACCTTTCTTGAACGCAAGATATAAGTACTTTTGAGAAAGGATGTTCAAAGTACAGTGATTTCTTCCTCATCACTCTAAGAATAATTAATTTTCCAGCTTCTATTTTGACTCAGGAAGGTGCATTATATTCTATAGCATTACACTCTCTGTCAGGGCCTTGTTCTGAATCTCATAACTGGTTTTAGTGGATTTTTTAAAATGCCTTAATATGGCATTGAGATGGCTAAAGTCATCACAGAGACTCTGCAAAACAGACTCTAAACCAGGGATGCCTTGTTTTTATTGTGTATCCTACAGCAGTAAGTTCTTTCCTTTCCCCCCTGCACTGGTAGCCTAGAATATGGAATCACAAATACAGCAAGTGAAAAAAGTGTGTGAAACTGATGAGCACCCATGGCACCACTTCCATCAGCCACAAAAACACTTGTTTTTAGCAAAAACTTGTTATTCATTTCTTGTGATTTCCTCATCAATATTTTTTTTTTTTTAAGTGGTAAAGAGTAGAACTCCTCCGTTTACATATGGAGGTGTTTTCTCCCGTGGCTGTGCTCTCTTAACTCAGATTAACGCTAATATGAATTGCATCCTCATTTCAAGAAAAGAGTGGATCCCTTGGTGCTTCCCAGTGACATTCATTTTAAAGCCACCAGGTGTGCAGTGCCAATCTCATTATGTCAGCTATTTTTATTTCTTCTGCCCTGCACTAGCAAAGCAAGTTGTCACAGAAGGATGTCCAGGAACGCTGCCTAGACCTTCACCATAACGAAAGGAAACAGGATGATCCTAATTAGCTTTGGAGTACGTTTCCTTCTCAGAAACTCAGAAATCTCTCTTCAGTAATAATGTCACAATACTTGTTTGGTCCACTTTTTTTTTTTTTTTTTTTTTTGGTTTAGTTCCAACAGCAGAAATGTTCTTTATCCTTCACCATCATGACAAATGCTGGCAAAAATCCCTGGAAAGAAAATGGGAAGATTTTTGGTGTGTGAGATTTCTTCAAGTCGAATATATAGTAGCAATATATATAATTTAGGTGCCAGATTTTTCAAATATGTGGTTACTTAAAGCTTCCAATCACTCCAGTTGCTGTCATTAGACAAACCCAAAACTCAGTTATCTGTGTAACTGTGATAGTCCTGTTCTAGCCAACTTGAAAATATATTATTTAATGGAGTTGAAATTAAGTCACTGAACAACATAAGTGCTCCAGTTCCTTTCCTGAAGCACTTGCTGAGATCTCTAGTGAAGAAATTTGAGCACGATAAATATATTCACAAACCCATGTAATTGCAAGAATTGCTTGTAAAAATCAATTCTTAAAAAGAAAAAAAAAGGAGAAAAGAAAAGAAAAAAAGAAAAAGAAAAGAAAAGAAAAAAAGAAAAGAGAAAAGAAAAGAAAAGAATAGAAAAAAGAAAAAGAAAAGAAAAGAAAAGAAAAGAAAAGAAAAGAAAAGAAAAGAAAAGAAAAAGAAGAAAAGGGAAAAAGTATTTTTTAAATATACTTTTTATTATCCTCATCCACTCCGTGTAGGACCACTAGATGCCACTGTGCCCTAAGGAAGAAAATGAACCACAGCATCACCGCCTGCTTTAAATCCAGAGCATAAACAGTTTCAGAGAGTCAGTGTTGATTCAAACACTGCAATTTCTTGAAGTGTCTCTGCGACCAGACACAGCCAGACTGTTGATAAGCATGATTCTCTGAAGCAGGGAGTTTAGTTCAAGAGGGTTAAACCTCTTGGAGGTGTCACAGCTGTTTGTGGAACTGGTGCTAAGGGCTGATGGAGTTTTCAGCCAGGGAGAATCTCCCCCCAGCACAGCAGGAACATCCCCTGGCAGCATCCCGGCGCCGTGTGGGATGGTAGCTGCTGCTTTCGCTCTCTTCCTTTCTCACAAAAGAGTGGGGTTACAGGTGCTGAGATTCCATTTTCCTGGAACCTGTTACAGTAATCGATACTGGAATGCCTAGAAGGAGAACAACAGTCTTCCAGGAGGAGGAGCTGGATAACCTGATTCTGCTTTTGTGGCTCTAGCATTTGTATGGGGAATAAGAAGAAGTAGTTAGAGTAGCTCAGAATATTGAATCTGAATTCATAATCATGAAATGACAGTCCATAACTGCAAAAGGGATGCTGTCTTTTTTTTTTCCCCAGCTTCTTAAAATATCTAGTTTTTGCATTTTCTTAGTGTCCTGGTCCTATAGGAGGAAATGTTTTATCCAGCAGCAAAGAACAGCCATAATTTTATCTCAAAAGTTATCTATGGTTTTACCCTGTCAAAGAGGACATGTCCATTAAATTCACTGGTATTTTAGTGAGGTTTATAGACACAGTAATATCTTCCCACCAATTCCTGTGTCTTAAAACCTTTTCCCAGCTCTACTGTAAAGAAATCCCTATTAAAAAAAAACAAAAACACTCCCAACCCCCAAAAAACCCACACCAAAACCCAACTTCTCCCATAATTTTAATACGCTGCAATTTTCTGAGACTAAAAATAGAAAATTAGATATTTGAACAGGGAGGTCTACACAAGGAGCAAAATATTCCCTACAGTGAGTAAACCCTTCTGTTCCCACAGTGAGACACAGGCCTGTCAGAAACAATGGCAGAAGAATTCAGAAGAGGAGGTGGGTTACATGATCCCCACCTTTCTTCTTGTGTTTGTCACTGCCACAGCTGTCCCTGAGCTGCTCTGCATTTTTTTTTACCTCAGTACAGCTGCATGAATGTGTAATATATTTTGAAACACACTTACATTACACCCTGCAGGACCCCCCCAAAAAAAAGTCATTGCTGTTAAAACATCTTTTAATTTAAGAAACGTTTCCTCAAAGGTGGAACGTTGTCTGGCTGCTGGAACATTTTGATGCCGGCTCCTGTGATCTTTTTATCACATCCAGTTGATGCTGAGCTGAATTTCAATTATATGTAGCATTTTTTTTCCTCCAAATTTTCTGAGTTTTTGAGCAACCTGAATGACAAGGTGTTCAGTAAAACCCTGAAATACTAACACTGTCATAAACCACAGGTAGGCTAAATCTGAATTTCACCAGTGTTGGTGTGCAGGCTCTCCCTCACATCACCACTGGTAAAAAATACTAAGGATGGATGAGGGAAGGGAAGGGAAGGGACGGGGAAGGGGACGGGAAGGGGAAGGGGAAGGGAAGGGAAGGGAAGGGAAGGGAAGGGAAGGGAAGGGAAGGGAAGGGAAGGGAAGGGAAGGGAAGGGAAGGGGGAGGATCACAAACACCCACTTTTGTGCCTTCTTGTACAAACCAAGCAATAAGCATATTCTCCATATTCTTATAATTAATCTGTGGTGAATTTTTTAGTCAAGTGAAGGTGTCGATCTCTGTGCCTTCATATGTTCCTCTGACTTGGTAGGGCTTTGCCTTCATTTACCTTACTGATATTTTTTTTCTGTCATGGGAAAAAAAAAAGTCTTACTGAAATTCCTGTGGGGTCATTAGGAGGCAGGCCTCATGGATATCCTTAGGAAGCGCACACACACACTCACATAAGGAAAAAATTTGAAATAAGAGTGCTTTGTAAGAATCAAAAGCTTATTGCATGTTGAGATTCCAGAAAATAAAAAGCAAACCCAAAAACAAGAAACTGATTAAAATGGAAAGATCCTGCAGTGATCTGTACCCAGGTGCTTCAACACTCTGGCACACACTTCTGTCCTGTCCTTTGCTAGTTTCTCTATCCATTTGTAGTGAAGTGCTTCTGCTGTCAAGACATTGTAATGAAAGTAAAACTTGTGGCACTGGTGCTATTCAGCCACAGACTGCTCAGCCTGTTCCTAAGCCAAAAATGCTTTTTGGGGGCTTTTTGTTCCTTTTAATGAAGTTGAAGATGCAAATGACATCCCAGTGGTTGAGATATTATGACAAAAAAACCCCAAACCCCACCTTTCCAGACTTTGTATGCCCAGTACTAAATAAATACAGCGTGAGCAGAGGTGTTCTATTTGCATTGCCCTTTCTATTCAGAATGTCTAGCACAATTGTAAAGTCTGTTGAGTTTCTGAAAATATTATAGGCTATTTTAGGTGGTCCTTGGAAGGAACCAGTGTGCACTCAACAGAGTTCCTGTGCAACATTTTAGAATTTAATTAGTTGTATCTACAGAATCAAATCACCCCAAAGTCTCAACCTCCCCATATACTAAGAAAAAAAGCTGGACAAAGTGTGATTATGTTTATAAAAACCACTTCCCAGGCACCTACTAGGGCAGTGAACTAAAGAAACTGAAGCATTTATCAAACTAATTAAATTCTAAACATGGCCCAAAAAAAAAAAAAAAAAAAAAAAAAAAAAAAAAAAAAAAAGAGAAATAAGTCCACCAATATGTTGAAGTATTAAATTAATTTGCTTCATATGTCAGGGTTTTTTTTGTGTTTGATGGTCTTTCACACATTTGCTGATAATTCTTTTCTGCAGATCCAGCTAGGCTATTAGCCCAATATATTGGCCAATTGATTAGCACTTTTAGTCCAAACATGGAAAACTTGTAATGAAAGACCTTGGGGCTTGATGAATTATTTTGGGTGTGCATTTGTTTGCTTTGAGTAAAGGCAGTTGCAATAAATTCTCTTAGAACAACACAAAATGAGTCAGTGGCATAGGTAAATACAATGATACTGTTATAGAAGCAGATATAGATACAGATAGTAACAGATTATAGAATAATAATAGTAATAATAGAAGATAACAACAGAATGTAGACATTAACACGTGGATTGAAGGTGGGAGACCAGGAACTTCTGCTCTCCTAAACCACAAGAACGATGGGGACATTTAATGTGATAATAAATCAACAACTGTTTCACACAGGAGGCTGTGACAAAACATCACAGGTCCACAAAATTACTTCAGAGTATTTACCAAAGTTTTTGTTCTCTTGAGATGAATTTAGTGGAACTCATGTTACGTTTTTGCTGATGTTGGAGCCAGAGTTTCTTAGAGGTCAGGAGTAATTCTTGTGTGATTAGCAGATTGTTCCCATTTGCATGAAAACAGTCACTTTTGGAGACACAATACCAGACTGGATTGTCTTGGGCTTGGTCCAGCTGGGAAATCCCAATATTTCCCATTTGACACGCAGCTGAAATGCTGAACAAACGCCTTGTCACATCACTGGGGAAGGGGAAAGAGAAGTGAGATTTACAGGGCGGGGACTATGCATAGAAGCATAGAAACTAAAATGTTCTGCCTACTGCAGCAGTTTAATTTAAGAAAGCAGCTTTTATTCAGGCAGCATAGCAGCCAGATTTATAGGTGGTATGAACTGTTCTCAGTTAAGATTGGAAAGACATTCAAAGTTCATGGGACAATCTCCTACAGCTTTTTCTCATGCAAAAGTGCAGTTGACTTGAAAAGAGTGTTTTGGCAGGGAAAATAATTTTTGTTCAGGGTTTGTGTTCAGCAAAAAAGAAAACATAGCTTTAGGCAGATCATATGGCAAGAAAAAATCCCAAACCAAACAAAATGTGTTACGGTGCTAAAAAATTGTTTTAAAGTATACAATACCTTAATCAATACTCAGAAGTTGTATAAGAACTTTACTGAAAAAGTACAGAAAAGCAAATAATGTTAGGAATCTTGGGGCAACAACTAGATTTCTGGTACTGTGAATTCTTCAATAGCTGAGTGATCCAGATGGTGATTCTCAAGCTTTGGGTTTTGTTACCAGTCCAGTTTCATACTTGATAAAAGAAACCAACTTTATGTCTCTCTTCTAATCTCTGCTCTGAAAACATCATACCTTTTTTGCTGTTTTGCATGGGAACGAGTGAAATTTACTTCTCAGATGGACAAAAAGTGTTTTGAGGTGTTTAAAAGTCGCAGTTAGATTTGAAAGGGTCCTTTAATTTCCCGGTTTTTGGTACCTAGAGGTGGAGTTTCAGAGACAGGGGCATGAGAATTGGTCATATAGTAGCAGAAGAAGTGAAAGAGAAAAGAAGGGCTCTCGTAGGTTGGCAATAGGTAAATTAGCTCTCGTTTTGCACACCCACCCCAATTTCTGGCAAAAGCACAAAATGGAGAACTGGCTTTAGAAACAGTCTTAACAAACCTTAATTACTGTAAACTGTACATCTGAAAACACTTCTGTTCTGGTTTTCTGTCTCCCGTTACGCCATTGTGTCTAGATTCCATTATCAGATAAGAGAATATATTTGAATTCAGCAACAATAATACATGGAATCTTGCATTCTGAGTCAAATTGTGTACTACAACAAGGTAATGTGGGGGTCTGTGTGTGCCTTTTTTTTTTTGGCTGAAAATCATTCTTTGAAAGCATTTTAGCTTTTTGCTTCCTTTCAGTTTGTTTTCTTCTTTCATAAGTATATTCTAGCTTTGCTTCTGTTCTTCCAAGCTATTGTCCTGGTTCCTCGTGATAAGGCTGGTATTAACCTCACTGTGTCTTCAAGAGCCACCCAGGAGAGGAGGTGGTGTTTGTCAAAGCAAAACTAAACTGTGCAGATGATGGGGCCTCCTGATGCCTTGCTGAGTTGAAAGCAGTGCCAGTTTATCTTTTCACCCCTTGATAGTAATTTCCTCATTTTCTTTGCTAATGCGTTAAAACTGAGAGAATTATCAGGAACTGTGCAGGAAAGGGCTGTATGATAATTTATTTTTATGTAAATATGCATGCACAGACACACAAACACACACTGCCTCCTTTGTTTGTAGTGCCAGGCTGAGCCTGTGAGCAGAAGGCCTATCTCAAGTGTTTCCCAAACTCCATGGCTGCATTGTTTCTGAACAGCATGTTTCATTTAATTCAGACACAAATGATGTTGTGCCAAAGCTATTATGACTGCTGCATAATCACAATTAAATAAAACACACAGAAGTGAGGACTGCAAAGTCACATTTCCAGGCATAGACATATATTCCTTTATCTGCAGACAGTCAGTTTACTATTACCAGCACACAGGGTGTTCCTCAGGCAAACTTTCTCCATATTCCTGCCCCTTTTCCCTCCTGAAGTGCCAAATATATCTGACCCCAATTTCCACCCCCCAGATTTTATGTGTTTTGCTAGGTGGACAAGAATGGTATGTGGCATAAAGTGTCCAGTTGGAACAGTCTGGAAAATGAGATAGAAAAGAGAGACACAAACACAAAACCTTGTTGAAGTTGAGAGAACAAATAAATCAGTCTGAGGAAGTGCCTTTGGACAAGCCACTGAGTGTAGTGTTGCAGCAGCCTGGTGTGTTATCATCTGGGAGAGTTCAAACAGGCTGTAAATCCCAGGCCCTCCAGGCTGTGGGAAGCTGGCTTGGAGAATTTCTTGTTTTCTTTCTTGGGAGGTAAAGTAGAGACTGGCT